>NC_079430.1:3822682-3830182 GCF_026213295.1 Gadus chalcogrammus | reverse complement strand
TGGTTAACCAACACTACAGCACTAAACATCTGGTTAACCAACACTACACCGCTAAACATCTGGTTAACCAACACTACACAGCTAAACATCTAGTTAACCAACACTACATCCCTAAACATCTGGTTAACCAACACTACACCGCTAAACATCTAGTTAACCAACACTACACCACTAAACCTCTGGTTAACCAACACTACACAGCTAAACATCTGGTTAACCAATACTACACCACTAAACATCTGGTTATCCAACAATAATCATCCGGTTAACCACCACTAAATATCTGGTCAACAAAAAACAATTATCTGGTTTGCCAACATTAAACATCTGGTTATCCAACACAACACAGCTAAACATCTGGTTAACCAACATTAAACATCTGGTTTGCCAACACTCAACATCTGGTTGGCCAAAACGTAACATCTGGTTAGCCAACAGTAGACCACACGTGGGTAGGTTCCCCCTGAGCAGGTCTGAAGGTCTGATAGCGACAGACTAGGAGCCAGCTGCTGGCTGAGAGCCTTTTCACAACGCGCTCATAGAACAAGTGCTACCCAGGAAGTGCTGCATTATTATTGACATATACCATGGATGCAAACATAACACACACATTGAAGCAGGGCTAAAATGGAAGAGCTGCCAAACTGGCCTTAGAACTTGAAAGTGTAGTTATAGAGTACAGTATCTTAAGGAAGTGTGCCAGTGACACTCAATGCCCCCCTTCAGACACTAATCATATCAGTTAGGATTGTGTCTAGTGCCGTGTGTTCCCATGTTCCACTGGTGGTACGCGAGGGTACTGCATGTTGTACGTTGGGTTTTATTCTTGAAGTAGACGCATAAACAATAATACTCAAATATATATTGAGAAATTAATACAAAAATGTAGCTTTGTGCATTCCATCATGTTTGATTGGTGTTCATTTCTGTTAACTTTTGTCTCTCCACTGTCTCCCACTGACCATGGCCTTCTGGCAGAAATAGTGTGTATAAAAGGGGATGCTGGCCATCTTTGCTCAGCCACTGCAGGGCAATATAGCTATGCTTGCTGTTTGCCTATGAGGTGGTCCACCAAAGGTCTTGATGACAATGTGGTGTCCC
This sequence comes from Gadus chalcogrammus, assembly GCF_026213295.1. Lineage (NCBI taxonomy): Eukaryota > Metazoa > Chordata > Actinopteri > Gadiformes > Gadidae > Gadus > Gadus chalcogrammus. The sequence continues at coordinate 3,829,081 of NC_079430.1, read as the reverse complement.
TCCTAAAGTCTGAGGTTGGGAGCCCCTGGTCTAGGGTTGCCGTGCTGCTCGTGGCTCCTCTGTGTGGGGAAGCAGTCGGTTCAGACGCCTTCCAACAGCAGGCCTGCCCTGGCAGTCCTCATGTTTGTGTTGCTCTGCTGTTTCTATTATTCCTCCCTTACTAAACTGAACACGCAATCAACACTTTCTTCTCAACTGTTTGTTGTGGTTTGGTTAGTATGACCTAGTGCAGCTAGCACTCATATCTAAAGAGAGTTGCAATGAGTTCAGATACATGTCATTAATGTACAAGTAGGGGGTTAAACAGTGCAGACATAGGCCATTATTGAACGAAGTAGGGGTTAAACAGTACTGAGACAGGTCTTTAAGAAGCAGGTAGAGGTTAGACAGTACAGAGACAGGTCATTGAATACCAGGTAGGGGTTAGACAGTACAGAGACAGGTCATTAAAGAACAAGTACAGGATAGACAGTACTGAGACAGGTCCTTAAGAAGCAGGTAGGGGTTAGACAGTACAGAGACAGGTCATTAAGGAGCTGGTAGGGGTTAGACAGTACAGAGACAGGTCCTTAAGAAGCAGGTAGGGGTTAGACAGTACAGAGACAGGTAATTAAGGAGCAGGTAGGGGTTAGACAGTACAGAGACAGGTCATTGAATACCAGGTAGGGGTTAGACAGTACAGAGACAGGTCATTAAGGACCAGGTAGGCGTTAGACAGTACAGTGACAGGTCCTTAAGGGGTTAGACAGTGGAGCGGGTAGTGGTTAGAGACAGTTAATTTAGGTCATCACACATTGGAGAATGACGGTAGCTCTGGGCACGGCCAGCAGAGGGCGGTAAACCACCGTTAAACAGACAGAACAGACTGCAGCTCTGTTGTTGGTTGGAAAACAAAGCCCTTTGAGGAATATGATAAATATATAGCATGGAAATATAAAGTAATGTACAGCAACTGATTTAAAAAAAACATTGCGTGTAAAGTGGGGTGTGTGTGTGTGTGTGTGTGTGTGTGTGTGTGTGTGTGTGTGTGTGTGTGTGTGTGTGTGTGTGTGTGTGTGTGTGTGTGTGTGTGTGTGTGTGTGTGTGTGTGTGTGTGTGTGTGTGTTTGTGTGTGTGTGATGTTTCCAGACAAGGTTGGATGGACATGGACTGTTAATAATTTGAAGTATTTGAAGTATTCAGAATGCTGAGCTATTCCATGTATTTTAGCCGTTGATATGAGCAGTACAAGTAATGATTAGGTTAATGGTTTAAATCACCATGAACCTTTCGTACATATGTAGGTGTGTTTGAACACACTCACGCACACACGCAAGCTGTCAATGTGATAGTGTGAAGATAGAGAAAGATGAATGGATGGATAGGTATATTATTGTGTAACATTGTGATCCACAAAGCTCTCCTCAGAGACACAGTCATTGGACCTCCACCCTCTAGAGATACCGTCAGTTGACCTCCACCCTCTAGAGACACCGTCATTGGACCTCCACCCTCTAGAGACACTGTCATTGGACCTCCACCCTCTAGAGACACTGTCATTGGACCTCCACCCTCTAGAGATACCGTCAGTTGACCTCCACCCTCTAGAGACACCGTCATTGGACCTCCACCCTCCTCAGAGACACTCTCAGTAGACCTCCAACCTCCTCATAGACACTCTCAGTTGACCTCCACCCTCTAGGGACACCGTCAGTAGACCTCCACCCTCTAGGGACACCGTCAGTAGACCTCCACCCTCTAGTGGAGACACTGTCAGTTGACCTCCACCCTCTAGTGGAGACACTCTCAGTTGACCTCCACCCTCTAGTGGAGACACTCTCAGTTGACCTCCACCCTCTAGAGGAGACACCGTCAGTTGACCTCCACCCTCTAGAGGAGACACCGTCAGTAGACCTACACCCTCTAGAGGAGACACTGTCAGTAGACCTCCACCCTCTAGAGACACTGTAAGTAGACCTCCACCCTCTAGTGGAGACACTGTCAGTAGACCTCCAACCTCCTCATAGACACTCTCAGTTGACCTCCACCCTCTAGGGACACCGTCAGTAGACCTCCACCCTCTAGAGGAGACACTCTCAGTTGACCTCCACCCTCTAGAGGAGACACTGTCAGTAGACCTCCTGATCTTTTGGGCGTTGGCTGCTTTCTGAACCTTGCTGGGTTGTCATGGCAACGGCCCCTTTGTTTATGTTCTTACCACTTGACAGCCAGGTCAGGGGTCAGGGGTCAGAGGTTAGGAACCAGAGCCCCGCTGGGAGCTCTCTCAGTCTGGCTTCAAGCGAGGGGATTTCAACCCACAACCCCATCCCGCCGCAAGCGCTCTGACTCGCTAGCAGAGGAACAAAAGAAAAGTAAAAGTTGAACCGAACATCCAACATCTGAACAACCTGTGGCGGCTTGTCAGGCACGATTCCCGTCACAGGTTGAGACAATGAGGTAAGTGATTCAGCAGAGGGTTTCCACAGAACCTGAATCAACAAGATGACCTCATGCCGTCACATCCCAACCTCCTGATTGGCTAACAGCTGGAACACCGATGGCCCGGGGCGGACGGGGCCCCGGCTGGGGCCGGGATCCCGAGCCTCACCCCCCCACCGACACCTCACCACAAGGCTGAGATCTATCATCGTGTTCTAGTAAGCTCCTCATGACGGTACCGGTTCTCGGCGGCCATCTTAACGTTATGAAGACGTTTAAAACCCGCTAACGTGTTTGTTGGAGCATCTGAGAGGTTTCCCCCCCGAAGGTATCGATGTCAAAAGTAACGTTAAATGAAAAGTAAAGGTAAAGGTAGAAATAAGAGCAGCTTGTATTCAGATGCCTTTGAGGGAGACGCCACCGCAGTAATTTGCGCGTTGTGTACTTTGGCTCCAATCCAGGATTTGTTCCTTGTGTTGTTTAACAAAGCGGACTGGAACTCTTTGCCAGGGCCTTCTGGAACCAGCTCCTGTACCCCCTAGGGTGCGCATATCCCAGGTGAGGCTGAACCAGGGCCCAGTGTCCTGTACCCCCTAGGCTGAACCAGCTCCTGTACCCCCTAGGGTGCGCATATCCCAGGTGAGGCTGAACCAGGGCCCAGTGTCGGGCAGGGTTGATGTACCTCAAGTCTTGGTATGAGTGTTATTCATGATGACTGTGTATGTGCACATCTGGGTGTCTGCAGTGTTTGGGTACCTGTGTGTGAATGTGTGTGTGTGTGTGTGTGTGTGTGTGTGTGTGTGTGTGTGTGTGTGTGTGTGTGTGTGTGTGTGTGTGTGTGTGTGTGTGTGTGTGTGTGTGTGTGTGTGTGTGTGTGTGTGTGTCTGTATGTTGGAATGTGTGTGTGTCGGTGTGTCTGTAAGTTGGAATGTGTGTGTCGTGTGTGTGTGTGTGTGTGTGTGTGTGTGTGTGTGTCGGTGTGTCTGTAAGTTCGAATGTGTGTGTCGTGTGTGTGTGTGTGTGTGTGTGTGTGTGTGTGTGTGTGTGAGTCTCACCTTGTGTGTAAGCTTGCTAGCTCCTCTTCTGTTTGCTTCTGGAGATCTGTGAGGCTCGGAAAAGCGTAGCTCCCTCCTACTCGTCCTCTTGATTCTCCTTCTGTTCCTCCTTCTCCTCCTGCGTCGTTCTCCTCGGAGCGAGCCTGCTGAGGAGAGAAACACGTTCAGTCTGAGGATGTGAATCACATGGCCGGCCGGACAGGTTGGACAGGTTGCATTGCTGCGCAGGCTGATGGGAGAGAGATGGTCGGCAGAGAGGCCCACAGATAGGTAAACCAACAACGGTTTATTGATTCTACTTAATAAACAAATGAAGGTGATGAAAAATGGATGCCATCCCTAATGCTCATTGTAAACATCAGGCTTAATCAAGTGAATCCGACACTGTGACAGTGACAGAGACATGTAGGTACAGCCACAAGTTGCTAAAAAAAACAGACAAGGGAACTGAGTGTACTCTGTGTCCAAGAGTTTGGTCAGTGTTGATGATGTACCTGCTGCGTTTCAACGGCAGGACCCTGAAGTAGCTCAACTTTGTCCTCTGGGAGCTTCCTTAGTTTCTCCGACGGAGGATGAGTTGTACCGCTGAGTCTCCTCACAACTGTAGCCTGTTAGGGGAACGGTAATTCAGAAATAGTCAAATGAATAACTTAAACCAACACAAAGAATGCAACCCTAACCCTGGCTATTGAGCTTCACAGGGAATAGAATCTATAACCACGCAGAGTGAATGACTCGCTCTTCACATTGAGATCAACCAGACAACTTTTGAAAAGACAATAAACGATTATAGACGATTAAAGTCTATCAACTGACCAGATAAAGTACCAACATACTCACTGTTGGTGTTGTACAGACAGGGTTAGCCATGGCGGGAGAAAGACAGAGAGGGGGAGAGAGAGAGAGAGGGAGAGAGAGAGGAGAGAGAGAGAGAGGAGAGAGGAGAGAGAGAGAGAGGCTATTGGGTGGGCTGTGTACTGTGTTGCCCTTAGCTACGGCCTTCCTATTGACCACCATGACATGGCCGAGAGACGACCAGAGAATGTGGGAAAAAGAGAGAGAAGGGAGTGAGGAAGAGGGAGAGAGCTAGGGGTGGGAGGGGCTGGATTAGTTAATATCCTAACCGTGATCAGTTGCCTGATGGAGCAGTTAGGTAAACTCTGGTTTGGCTTGTGTAGGTTTTGGTTTTGGTTTTGGCTTGTGTGATTTTGTGTGTGTGTGTGTGTGTGTGTGTGTGTGTGTGTGTGTGTGTGTGTGTGTGTGTGTGTGTGTGTGTGTGTGTGTGTGTGTGTGTGTGTGTATGTCTATGAGCATAGGTATGTGTGTGTTTGTGCATGTGTTTGTGTGTATGTGTGTGTGTATCTAAGCGAGAGAAAGAGAGAGAGAGAGAGAGAGAGAGAGAGAGAGAGAGAGAGAGAGAGAGAGAGAGAGAGAGGAGAGAGAGAGAGAGAGAGAGAGAGAGAGAGAGAGAGGTACAGTGACATAAGTCAGAAGACTGAAAGAAGGAGACTAATCTACAGATAAATGTGAATTCAAACTTCACCACAAATTAAACAAAAAACTGCAATTGAACTAATCTCCCCAAATAACAGAGATTGGTTACCTAAGCAATGACAGAACAGGTAGAATCACAACACAACCAACCAACCCCGTAACCAACACTACAACAACAACCACAGCTAGAGCCAGAGCAGAGGAGGGATGAGTGGGGAGCAGCCCAGGCCAGAACGTGCCCAGGCCAGGGTGTGTCTGGGTGGGGCAGGGCTGCCTCTCCTGGCTGGGTGGTGCTGGCTAGGGGCCAAAGAACACTCCTTAAGACACTGAGGAATGAGGGTGGAGAGCCTCCACCAGATACCTTTCAGTCTGACGGTCTACCCTGGCATGTGTCACTCTCTCTGTCTGTCGCTCCCTCTCCCTTCTTCTCGCCCCCTGACATATGTATCACATGTTACATTATCTCACATGTCACATATATCTCTCACACACCATATTTATTACCATTCGTATCATAATGAGCTGATAGCAAATAACCCCCCCCCCCCCCCCACCGACACACACACACACACACACACACACACATACACACACACACACACACACGCACACACACTGGTTAGAACTGTTGGACCATGACATCAAGAGGTTTCTTATCACTTTACAGACATGTATGGTTACTGTGGTTACGGCTGATCTTTACGGACAAGCGTAGGGTTACTATGGCTTTGCTACAGTTAACATAACATCATACAATACTACAAAATACCATAGAATAAGACCAAATCATTTTATAGACAAATTGTTGAGCTTCTATACAAGCTTCTAAACAAGGACAATACCTTTATCTTTCTTCTATCTCAGGTAGGCTGGATTGGGTAACTTAAATAAGAGACATGGCAGCATACCTGTGAGGAAGCTACTGGTATTGGTAATAGAAATTGGGGAAATGACTTGCGTGGGCCATAGATATGGGGAAGCTACTGGTGTTGGTCATAGCTACTGGGCATAGGCACTTACCAGTGTCTGTATTTGTGATTTGAACTGATACGTAACCAAATCAGGAAATTCTGTATAGTAATGTAAGTAATATCTATCACAGCATGATAAAATAACGTCAACACCCTCTGTCCAACCCCAAACATCCTGAGTCTTTGCAAGAAGTAGATTCTACCAGTGCATACATAACACAGACATTCAAAGAAAGATTGCAGTCAATGTGTGTGAATGCAGCTTGGTTATACAAGCATTATGGACCAGTGGCGGAGAATGATCCCCAAGATGTCCTGGATTATAGATCCTTTATTCTGCTTTCTTAGGGTTTACAATGAGACGATGGTCAACATACCATTGTACAAACTATTTAACCTCCAAACACTACCAAGAAATGTCAGTGGCTGTATTCATGTCCCAAGATGGCAGTGTCGTCAGA
>NC_079430.1:3785182-3817682 GCF_026213295.1 Gadus chalcogrammus | reverse complement strand
TAGTGTATAAAATAGTAGCCTAGTGTATAGTATAGTGGCCTAGTGTATAATATAGTAGCCTAGTGTATAGTTTAGTGGCCTAGATTATAGTATACTACAGTTCTTTATAATACTAGAGTAAAGCCCACATCAGCTCCCTTGTGCGTTGTTCTCTGGAAACCCATCCAGCAGGTGGAAATAGCCAATATTAATTCACTCAGAATACATGATGACAATGACTATCATTACAATGTCTTAAATATCTAGCCTACTGCTAGACTTTAGTTATACTATAGGCTACTGGTTATACTGGTCAGTGGACTACTGGTTCATGAGCAGATTGGTTAGGTTTGGGTATGCCTACTTAGGGTTAATTCCTCATCGGTATCCTCAAAAGCACAAACAACGTGATATCCATATTGCTGTCATTGCTGATCTCTGTGTATTGTAATGATTTACCAACTGATTGAAATGACCCGAGGGCCACAGCGTGCGGTGAGTTCGCGCTCATACTTTTATCGGTTCCGGAGCCTACAGTGGGGATATCAGGTCACCATTTGACCTTTCACGTCGTGACATTTGCACACAGTCGCTCCAACAAACGGAGCCTATCTCTCACTACAGGGGGATTCACGCTGTCAATCATCCGTGAAGGATCAGTAGACATGGAGAGCGTCAACATCGATATCGACGCGTAATGACCGATACAACCGCCAGCCAAAGCTGTGTCTAACCACTGGAAAACATAAACAACTAAATATGAACAATAAACACGCAAACCTTGAATGTCGCGACGAATGCAAAACGTCCGGCTTTGTTGAACGCGGTCAGGTTTTTTTCTGTTAAGATCAGCTCCCTCGCATAGTTCAAGCATCGATGTGTATAAGTTGAATAATGAGTCTCGTACCTGTGTCAGGTGCGCCGTCCTGGGTTGTGAATCAAAGGGCTGTGCTGTGGAGTTTGTCTAGTGGGAGGACCACCTGCTACACAGGGCGGGGTGGACGCTCCTACCTAACCCAGGACGAGGAGCTGCGTGAAGTATTGCGTAAAGTTTGCGTAAAGTTAAAACTATCGGAAAAATGTAAACGTCACATCAATAAATTCCTTGGCTTTCACATGCTGCGGAAGTTTCAAGAAACACCCACTTGTTGTTGCCATAACCAAAGAGATGGCACACATCACTCGAATAGTAAACAATCAATAGGACAATTTTGGGAAACGGCGCAGATTCCCCAAATCTCTGCGCCGTTTCCCCAAATGGTCCTGTTAACTATTCCAGTGATGTGTGCCATCTCTGTGGTTATTTCCAAAACCAGCTGAACCGAGACCAAACAAACGGCCGCAATCTGGAAGTGAAAGACTGCATATATTGGCGCAAAAAAAACTTTGTTCAACTACTGAATCAGAACTATATCTTCATTCTAGAGTCATGGTCTGTGAACTATCAGTGCATTGGTCTATCATCTGATCAACAGAGGGAATATAACCCTTAACCTTGGCAACACAGGGAACATAACCCCCAATCATGGCAGTGTAAGGGCCTTTTCTCTAAGTATAGGTAACTAGATAAAAATAAAGATGGATAGATATATGGATAAGAGAAAGAGGGAGAGAGATGGAGTGAGAGATTAGTATTGTGTAAGTGTGATGCCACACCTCACATTCCTTTCAGGTAGAACAAGAGAACACACCTACAAAACTGATTACACTGTAGAGTGCACACACACACACGCACACACGCGTGCGCGCGATTATGCAGTTCCACATGGGTGTGGAACTGCATAATCATAATATCAGCCCTGGTGGCTAGGCTACGAGCTAGGCTGCTAGCTAGGACAGAGGATTAAAGGGACTGGTCAGATGAGTGACGGGACAGAGGGGGGTTGTTCTGGATCTACGGTAGATAACAGGCGGAGCAGTCCGGACGCAGACCCTTTCTACAGGTATAGGTGCATTGGCAGCAGGTCAATTTGTTCTGATTCACTATTTCTTCATGTTGGGGGAAAGCTGGTAGTCGCAGTTGCTCTCTTCAAGAATGACTAATAAAATAAGTAATAAAGATTAACAAAAATAATAACAGTATAAATAGAAAAACAAAAAATCTTCATTACTAATGAAGATTAACAAAAATAATAGAAAATTTGATGTCAGTAAAAATAGAAATACAAAAAATTCAGTCAGGTATGTACAGAGGACAAAGACTGCACAAAAAATGTCTGTCATATAAACATAGAAAGGAGAATGTCACTATGTGACTGAACCCTGGAATGTGGACAATGCTGCTTATCTTGTGAGCTCCACCCAAAGACTGACTTTACAAGAGGAGTTCCACAGCTCTTCCAAGCGTATGGGTATGTGCTGCGTGGGTTTGTAGCGTAAGGCTCATGACCCTTGCGGCCGTCGACCTTGAGTGGTTTACGATTGGTTGAGGGAAGAGCTAATTCTTTCAGTAGCCGTAAGCTAAACATGCTAGTGTTTCAAACCACTGGAGAGCCTTAGGGCTTGGGGACCAGGGATGGGTTTGAGGCGGCACACCCACCTTCATACCTACTTCCTAGCTATTGACCTACCTACCCGTGGTGATACATGGTACATACCTGCGATACCTTCCTCCCTACTGCCGGCCTCCCCACCTTTGGCCAGGTGACGACATGACGTCATCACCAGAGCCACATAACTTCTGAGGCCTTGAACACGTCAGGATGCTTAGGAATGTGCCCTGGAAGGAGCAGTGTGTGGAGATCCAAACATGGTCTCCATGGAGCTTCAAACCGTCAATCCTTCTCATCCTGATAGCAAACAGGTTGAACTCTTTTCCACATCAACAAGACTCATAGAAAGCTCTTTATTTACACTTATATAAAACCTTCTTAGCGTAAGTTCACGTTTGCTACTGCCAGTCTGGCAATCCTATAATAGTACCAATAATAATACAATAAAAATAAATTGATTTCTAAGGCATGGTTCAATAAAATAAGTTAAAGTTTTCTACATGAGAATATGACATCAGGACGGGTCTAATAGAGCACAGACACGTTCATACTTCTAGCTCATAAAAGGGTCATAAACGTCATGCATTAGACGTGTTCTGTCACTAGGTATCCTAGTGAAGTCAGAACACATCATTATAATCCTGTTTTGTTTAATCGCCATCATTAAGCCATCTTTTCATGACTCACGAATGCCATGCACACTTATGAGCATGCTCAGCATGTGGGGATGGTTGAGGCCACACATTTCTTTATGAACCTGATGTAGGCTGGGAGTGGCCGACCTTTGACCTCTATGATTAACCTGACAGCCACGGCGATACTAACGACCCGCACAGAGTGACAGCAGCACTGCCGCGCCACCGGGCTTCACTAATCGCCCGTTTTATTTTTGTTCTTTTGGAACGTCTCCACCTGTGGCCAATCACAGCTGCTCACGTCATCTGATTGGTCCAAAAAGCTTCAGACTAATCTGTGTGTTTTGAGAGAAAGTGACTAGGGTCCAACAAACTAGACTTCATTATTTGGTTCATAATTATGATATAATTAATTATTATATTATTATAATTACAATGAATCTGTTAGTAATTAATTAGCATATGAATACAATTATACTATGTTATTATGTGTATGGCTATACAAATTTTGAGAAACTTTTTTTTTTTTGCCTCAAGATAAAAATAACCAATGGTTTAAAACCAGATGAGACCCCTGACAACCAAGCAGGTTCACGTTCCTCTTGGATTCATGTTTTGCTGCAAGCAACATCTTCTCCTAGTCACAGATAAAATACATTTAGTTAGACTGCATCAGCACAGTGGAGCTGTGAACCACCAGTCCTAGTCACACATAAAACACCTTCTAGTTAGAATGTACCAGCACACCGGAGCAGTGAACCACTGGTCACACATAAAACACCTTCTAGTTAGACAGTGAAGCAGTGAAGCAGGACCCAATCCACATGTGATCCAGGTCACAGCCTTCACCCTTTAACAAACATTAACATATACATGCTTTTATCCAAGGCGACATTAATGCACACATTCACACACCGACGGAGTCAACCACGCAAGGCGATAGCCAGCTCGTCTGAAGAAGTAAGGTAAGTAAGGGTAAGGGTGATGTGTCTTGCTCAGGGACACCTCCACGCTAAGAGGAGCCGGGGATCGAGCTAGCAACCTTCCGGTTACCAGCCAACCCGCTCAACCTCCTAAGCTAAGCTGAAACCAACATCAATAACATGAGCACAGAATGTGGGGATATGATTCTCTGGACCTGACAACAATAAGCATTAAAATAAGATAATTCATAATAAAGATAATAAATGCCATAATGTTGATGGATTATGAGTGACATCAGAGTGACTTGTTTCTCTGAGAGCAGCGCGATGACTCAGAGGAATCTGTAGAAACCCTAATCCCATGTTTATATGTCCTGTTACTCCTTGTTTGACCACTTAAGATAACCTCTCCCCACATTCCTGTACGCCCCTCGTGCAAAACACAAACCAGAGAGTTTCGGTCAAAGTTAGTCAAACAACCAAGAACATGAAACAAACCGGGGATGGATATCTCTGAAATAAAATGACCACTTCCTCAACTCCATTTCACACAGAGAAAGATTAACTGAACTAATCTGCCATATTCCATGAAACACTTAATCGATTCCCCTTCCGTGAAGCACAAAATGTAATGTAATGATTTCCTATCTGCCCATTGGGGGCCTACTGCCTATGTTCTACTACTAACAGGCCCTGTTCTCCACTCTGTGTTTGAGGAGGGTAGAGCAAGGCACCAACACTGCAGGGTTAGGGGTTCCATACCCTGTTGAGATCAGACAGTCAGTAGACAAGTTATGACTCAATACAATTCCTAATGGTCCACGTCATAAGGTTCCGGCCGGATCCGAAGGATCAGCAGTTTGTTCTTCGTGTTCCATCAGGACGGGAGCAACCCTACGTCACTCATGCCCAGGCTCCTCACCCTGATCCACCTGGGCTTCCCGGGCTTTCCCACCGATGTGCGCGACGTAGTGCAACACACCAACACAACAGGTCATTAGCGCCCTGACTCATGACATGTTCCTGTCTGCTCACGCTACAGTGGAACGCTTCCTCTGAAATCCTCTGGAGGCCTGCAGCGCAACGAATGCCAGGATTAACTCCACGGCGTAAGTATTAAGTATGGCATCAAGCCCTCCACTCTGGGCGCTCTCCCCAAGTACAGCTACAGGGGAGTGGTGCTTTGATGGTTCACATCCATAAACTTCTTTTTGTACCGTTTTACCTGCACTAAAACCACTCCTCTTCCTTTCTCTACACCTTATTGATTTGTTACGACTGTGCACGATAATGTGCTTAGAATGAAGAAACGGGGCTTGTTGGAGCATGACTGGGAAGTCAAGATTAAACTGCAGCAAAGGCACCAAGGAAGCCAAGTGTTTATCCTCTATTATGATCCATTACTAAAGAACAGTGTTAGATGTTGTGTTCGTTGTTAAAGAATGAAATGGCATAATGTCTTCATTACTAAAGTACATGACTGGATAATTTGTTCATCATTAAAGTACAAGACTGGATAATTTGTGTATTATCAAGGTATAAGATTGCATTGTGTTCACTATTAAAGTACAAAACTGGATAATGTGTGCATTATCAGTATGGCATTTTGGGCCAGACACATGTGCCAGGGTCATCATATCCTAACCTCGTTTGAATAAATAAGAATAATGCTGGTAATTAAAATAAAGGACAACAAAGCAGGAGCCAATAACAGCGCTAGGTTACAAAAATGGCACATTTATTGCTACAGAACGGTGATGGGCATGTTGGTTCACTACAGGATGACAGTTGACTACAGAAACTAGCGAGGGCTAACCCTTAGCACTAGGGAGCGCTAGCAATTAGCAAGCTAGCCTGGGCTATGCCTAAGCACGCTTGCCATGGCTTACCCCGAGCATTAGCAAGGCCCCTTAGCACTAGCGAGAGCTAACCCTTAGCGCTTACCATGACTAACCCTTAGCATGCTAACCATGGCTAACCCTTTGCCAACCCTAACCCTTGTGGTAAGGGCTTACCCTTACCACACTAGGGACGGCTTACTCATCGCATTTTCTCAAGGGCTAACCCTTAGCAAACCTGTTCCCAAACAGTTCCATTTTAGAACAACATCAACAACAACAACCATAATGACAATAATTATAATTATATAGAAAAAAAACAGCCACACAAAAAGGAAACAAAGCGTGAAGAAAAATAGTGACATAATTAAGAAAAAGGACGCATAAGTAAGTTGTGTCACGCTCACAAGAGTTTAGATAAAGAGGCACCTAGTCTTCTTCTACGGGCATGAAGGAGTGGTGACAACTACACACTCTGCCCTCTCAGCCTGCTCTGCAGTACAACAACGTAACACAAACTTCATCAAATTAAGTCCAAAAACGTTTTTTTCCTTTCATGAATTTTTGAATGGTTCCAAAAATGGCTGATGTATTTTACACGTTATGTTCCGTCCATCGTTCTTAAGCGTTCCTGTTGTGAAAAGGTTTCCCCAATATTTGCCAAATATATGTCATAGGTGAGTTAGTTGTTAATTATATTCTGGGGGATTTCTTCTACTTCGGTCAAGAGCGTGAGACAATAGGAGCTTCAACCAGGCACTGGTGCAGAAATCATTCTGTCAAGCCTGCCTAACCTCTCTTCACCATAGCTCAACCCGGCGGAGGTGGAGAAGAACGTAAAAGAACACGTTCATATAATCTCACCATGACATACCCGAAGTGGTTTCAAATAATATTTGATAATAATGACAATAGTCCTAACATGGGTCTTCTGTGTGACGGCTGGGCTTGCCGTCCTCAGAGACCTCATCCAGGCTGATGTTTCATGAGCCTCTGATTTCACGTATTCTGCAGGTGAAGGGCTTTTGGCTTGGTCCATGATGAGCTCACGTTTACTCTGAATTCTGATCTGATTCTGTATCCAGAGAGCAGCTTTAAGCCGACTCCAGGTGGGATGCTTTACGGTGGATTCACGGAGGAACGGTGGAATGTACTCTGTGATCTTTGACCTCAGGATAGCTACCTTTTCCTTAGTCTACCACTAGTCATACTCAACAGACAGGCGATCAAGGCATGTTTATTATGGAGGACCACTAACAGAAGACTTGATTTGGCTCATTTCAGTCCCCAGTGTGGGTTGAATAGATTTATATGAGGGTGGTTGTTTGCACATGTCTAAAGAAGACCTTAACGTTATTATGTTTTAACTGTTGAGGAGTTAGGTGGCAGGATTAACTACCAGGTTATAACGATGTCATGGGTTATGTAATACTGATGTACTCAAATGTATCAACTATTCAATATTCAAAATATTGGCAGGTTTTTGTTCTGGCAGTAGAGGCTAATATTAGTAATTGTATTATTTCAAAGCATAGGAGGATTTAATAAAATAAGAATAGGCTCCAATGATTGTCTGTGTGTTTGTCTCTCTATGTGTGTGTCTTAGGGCTATACCATGTGGTAAATGTATCTTCTGGTATTATTATAACATGATTAGTTGTACCATGCGGTACAGGATGTGGTAAATGTATTTTCTAGCATTATTATTATATGTTTAGCAAGCTTCAGATTGGTTGGGCTGCTGATTGTCCAGGCCGCTTATACCGGGAGAGAGTTCAGAGGGATGTTTGTACAACCAGCACGGAAATAAGGACAGATGGACGTGTTGCAGTGGAAACAACAGGAGTATAATATAGAAAACAGTATTACTCTGGAAAACATCTCTTGTTGCTCGATTACATCAAACAGAGAAAAGATTTCAAATAAAGACTTGTGAAAATAAATTCATCCGAAAAATTCATAAAGACGGTGACTGATGCCCTCCTAGGTCCAATCCAATTCTAAAAAGCTCAATTTTAACGGTGAACACAAAAAACTACATTGACTGAATATGCCTTGCACATAATCCAATATTTTTGGGGGAAATAGCTAAAAAGATTGTTCGCAGAGGAATTCTTATCTTTTATATAGGCCTATGTAATGCTTACAACTGATCTTTACAAAACATTTACATATTATTCTCAAAGCTGTATCTTGCGTTCCTACTCCGATAGTAGGCGAAGGTTTAGCCTAGTCAAATGGTAGAGTTACACATGGGGGACTTAACACTGTGCTACCGAGCTCAACCAAATGTGCACCCGATTATTACTATCAGACAAAGCCTTAACAAAAATAATGAGAAAAAAAGGAGGAAAAAATACGTTTAACACCTTTGTCATCATCATCATCATCATCAACATCATCAGCCCCCCCCCCCTCCCCCGAAATGAACACAAAGACCTGTGATTTATGGCTATTTACATACAAAAAATACTATTAAAATGGTCATGTTATGGTTATGGATAATAAACAGAATATTATATACCATTTCGATTTCCAATGCTTCTGAGGAACTGTGAAAATTGTCCCCCCAGATATGAACATAATATTGAGAGAAAAATAATATTCAGGGAATTTGGACCTCACTACATTTTCAATGTGACACATTTTTCATACACACACTGAATTTACTGGTTCATATTTTAACAAAAACTGATACAACATATTTCTAAACACAAAATAACAACAGTCTACATGTAAAAATATAACTTTTACATACACAATTTCAAAATAATGGTAAGATTGCCATTTGTTGCATACAATTTACAAATGTCCGTGTTGTCCCGTGGCACGCTGAGCCGTGATAGGAGCAGAGTGGCGCTGTTCCCAGTTTGTCCCTTGCAGGCTGCCATACCAGTCTCAAAGTGTTGTCAGGGCCAACATCCAGGAACACAGTCATGGGAAACGTCTGTTAGAAAGTTTGACCAGCAAGGGGCCAATGAGGGGCCTCTCCCAACTTTGCCACCATTTCAGTCTTGGAAAACATCCTTCACCAACAAATGGCTCCCTCCTTATATAGCGTATATATTTTTGTACATTTATATAGATGGATTTTCAATTTTCAATAGATTATTTTCCAGTTTCCATGTCTTCCTGTCGACCGAGAAGGTTTTTAAGCATGACCTAGCAAGCCTTTGATCCATTTCATTTTTTTATTTTTCAATTCTATTTCTGACAGAGAAATCGGAACGGACAAAAAGCAATAAGAGACTTTTTTTTTCTTTAAAAAAGAGCTAAACCGACAAAAAGTCTGTTTTACAATAAACAACTACACGTTTTGTACTCAAGACTACATTGGCTCACGGACAAGCCGATCAAATATTGATAGAAAGCTGATAAGCTATAATACAAGAACTATCGCTTCGATCACCATGGAAACGGCAACTTAATATGGAGGAGATAGTGGGTAAAGGGCTGTGATTGGTTGCGTTGGATCGGCGTTAAAGTAGGACGCATGACAGCGGGGGAGGGGCTTCACCAAAGCATCTGTCCGATTGGCTGGGAGCCAGAACACATGGTCTAATTACATACAAGCATTGAGTACATTAATTACAGTTTATGTTTGTTTTCTTCTTCTTTTTTATCCAAAAAATACTTTTTTTTTTTTTATAATTTTTTTAATTCCCAGGTCTGGTAAAAAACCCGACTGCATAGAACCGAACCACGAAGAACAGGTCTCCAAACGTCCTTCTCTGCTGTATCAATGATATGAACTCTAGAAAGGCACATCGGTACGAGTGTGAATGTTCAGATTGCATCTCCAGGGGGAAGCCGAAGCTAGGATGAGTTCTCAAGGAAATATGGAGCGCCTAGTAAAGTATAGGGTCATAAGGCTAGGCTCGGGCTAATGGGTTGGCTGTAACTCACAGGGCTAGCCTGGCCAGCTGGTAGTGCTGGAATGGGTCAGTCAATGATTAGACTGGCTGACTGAGAGAGAGAGAGAGAGAGAGAGAGAGAGAGAGAGAGAGAGAGAGAGAGAGAGAGAGAGAGAGAGAGAGAGAGAGAGAGAGAGAGAGAGAGAGAGAGAGGCGGGGCCAGAGAGGCGGGGCCAGGAAGAGCATGAGGTCTTCTTGGGATTATGTGATACCAGTGGTCCACGTTCTTCAGCAGTTCTACTCCCAACCACCAGGAGGCCCCGGGGAGGACCAGTAGTCACCAGTAATCAACATTAGTGACCATTAATCATCAGTTATGACCGGTACTGACCGGTAAAGACCAGGGACAGCCAGACAACCCTGAGAACTACCGTAACCAACCAGGGAAAAAGAGGAGAAAGCACGACGTATCAGGAACAGACAGGAGATGTAGGAAGGAACGGGAGTGCTCAGCGTGTTGCTCTTCCAGACCGGCAGTGAGACCCGAGGATGGTGACGGACACATGGACAACCCAACCGCTCCTCTTCATGGGGAACGCCCACATTTATCAACTAGCCAATCCCTCTCTGGCATTCAACAGACCAGAACCAGACTCCTGGGGCATGTGGCTCCCTGTCCATATATAGGAGGACTGTTCTGTCGCCACGTTGGACTGGACAGATCGGAGCCTAGTGTTTTTGTCACCGCCTTACGGATGGGAGGAACCGTCTGGGACTAATAAAGTACATCTTGCTTTATCTCATCAGGATGCTACACACCGGTGTTTACATTGAAGAGAGCTTCTCAGTGAAGCATGGACTCTTTAGAGAGGTTCCTAAGAGAGTCTCCCCTTGATTATTACATTGTCTGATTGGTTGATTGGCTGATAAGTGTTCCTGTCCTCTATAAGAGGAGGGTCTCAGGGAAAAGGGCTGTCTCTCTGGTCTCTCCAAGCAGTCTACCCTGACCAGACCAAAAAACAAAAGAAAACAATGAAATATCGAATATATCTCCTTAACTACACCGTTCAAACGGGAATGTATGATCAAGACTTCCTCGACCGATACCTGTGAAATGCAATCGTTATCAAAACCATAGTTGTCTAGCAGGGTCGCGGATGTCTTCTGGCTCGCTGCCGTACACTCTGTGTTTCATAAAACACAACGCCGGGGCAGAGGACTCACACACCGATTGGTTTTGCATCTTGGTGGTTGTTTAGAGATGTAATGTAGATGGGAACTGCTCCTACTCTTCTCCCCTCCTTCCTCCTCCCTCATCCTCCCTCCTTCACCTCCCTCCTCCCTACTCCACCTCCTCTCCTCCCCTCTCCTCCTCTCTCTGAGTGGATGGCTCCTGGCCTCTTCCAGGAGTGACGGACTGACTCTCCGTGTGTTTGTCTCATGATATGTCTTGTTCTGTCATCAGCAGACCACGCTCAACTCATGAACACCTTTCCTTTTTTTTTTTTATACATAGATGAGAACGGTTACTGTTCCTTAAAAGAAGGAATGCTGAAAAAGAGTTGTAGGGTTCTCTTTACCAGGATTTATGTATTTTCATGTCAAAACTCCCACAAACTGTCAATTTCCGGCTGTCATTTTGTAACAGTTTTCCTTTTTTCATCCCTCTCCTGTAATAAGCTTCCTGATTGGTTCCCCCGAGATGTGATCAACCACGGCCGCAGTCTGGAGAAGAACAACTGAAGGTGGAGGAGAAACGTGATTGGAGAAGAAAGAGCAGGGGGTGGGGCCAGGCCGAGGAGTCAAAGGTTGGTCAATGGTTTCGATCGAGTGCCAGGACATGGGAAGGCCGTCAGAGGAAATGGTCACTCATCATCTTGATGAACTCTGGCAGCTTGGACCTGGAGAGAGAGAGAGAGAGAGAGAAAGAGAGAGAGAGAGAGAGAGAGAGAGAGAGAGAGAGAGAGAGAGAGAGAGAGAGAGAGAGAGAGAGAGAGAGAGAGAGAGAGAGATAAGGATAAAGATGTAAGATGTGCTCTGTCAATGCTTCCTGTCTACATTTGTCAAACTCTCCCTGAACAATCACAATGAGTGCATACACACACACACACACACACACACACACACACACACACACACACACACACACACACACACACACACACACACACACACACACACACACACACACACACACACACACACACACACACCTGCCCAAAATCTCCTGCCAATCTGAATAAAAGCTCACTTTAGAGAACCTTGTTTTAGAAGTATAAAACTAATCCAAACATACAAGCATCATATTAACTTTGTCAAGTCTAAATATTAAAGAAATGTTAATCTTTAAATCTATGTAGGTTATTGATCTTTGTAGGCCTCATTGTGAATTAATTTAGACCAAATTATAATGAAACAGACATTGATTGTATAAGAGTACATTTAATCAAATCATAATAGATTGAGTATAAATGTATTGGATTCCATTCCATTATATTTCTTTATTAATCTAGATGAGATTATGAGGGTACCTCATCTAATTGATTGAATTAGATGAGATGACCTAATCATAATACATTTCCATTAATCTAGATTAAAGATATCAAAGTAAATACTGATTGGATTATATTAAACGGGATTGGATTCGATCAAATGAGATTAATTGGGATCGGAATAAATTAATTAACATTCTATGAGATTTGATTAGAATAAATGAGAGCGAATCGGATTAATTCGGGAGGCCAGGTGACCAGGGGCTGACCAGCGGTCTGATTGGCCCGATTGCACATCAGCATATTCGTTTGTAAGTGAAGTTTTCTGAACAATCAGAGAAGATAATTGCTTTAAGTTTTACATTTGTCCCATGGCGTTGGAGCCGTCGCCCATGGCAACCGCCGCGTGGTGGGCGGCTGCTAGCGACAGGGGTGTTCCGTCCGTCGGCACGGATATCTTCTCCTCCTCTCGCCGCTTCAGGCAGGCCGCCTTGGGGTTCAGGTTTCGCTCTGAAAGAGGAGGGGACGGCTGAAGTTACGCAACCTGCTAATCATAGAAGAAGCACCGACCCCCACTGGGGGACAAGGAGAACTGCACCCTGCTGCGAATTGAAACTCCTTTCCAGTCTGGGGGTCAGAGAGCACTGAACTCTGCCGTACATAGAGGAAACACCGCCACCTATTGGGGGAAGAGATACTGCAACCTGCTGCACATAGAGAAAACAATGTTACCTATTGTTTGCCAGGTAGTACTGCAACCTGCTCAACATAAAGAAACACCTGCATAAACTGGTATGGGGACAAGAGTAATACAACCTGCAGGTTGAGAAAACACTGCCACTGGATGCCATGGGTGTGGCATGTGATGGCCTGGTTTATTGAGGGCTCATGTAGCTACCAAACTGATTTAACAAATGGTGACCAGTCATGCTGATGAACCTCTAACCTCTGAGGCTTACCTCTGCTCCAGGCTCAGTATAATATACAGTATAGTCTAGTTAGCTCTTCAGGTAGCGGTGCTCACCTCTAACTCTCTGCTATAGCTCAGTATCATGGCCTGGGGCTGGCAGTAAGTCTAGTTAGCTCTTCAGGTAGCAGTGCTAACCTCTAACTCTGCTATAGGCTCAGTATCAGGCCCTGCTGCATGGCAGTAAGTCTAGTTAGCTCTTCAGGTAGCGGTGCTCACCTCTGACTCTCTGCTATAGGCTCAGTATCATGGCCTGGGGCCGGCAGTAAGTCTAGTTAGCTCTTCAGGTAGCGGTGCTCACCTCTAACTCTGCTAGGCTCAGTATCAGGCCCTGCTGCATGGCAGTAAGTCTAGTTAGCTCTTCAGGTAGCGGTGCTCACCTCTGACTTGCTGCTCCAGGCTCAGTATCATGGCCTGGGGCCGGCAGTAAGTCTAGTTAGCTCTTCAGGTCGCGGTGCTCACCTCTGACTTGCTGCTCCAGGCTCAGTATCACTGCCACCGCCTGGTGCAGGATCAGGAGCTTGGTCTGGGGCTTGTCGCTCTTCAGGTGCAGCTGCACCATCCGGCCCAGCTCCTTGAAGGCCTCGTTGATGTCACGCACGCGCAGACGCTCGCGGGCGTTGTTGGCCATCCTCCGCTCCTTCTCCCGCTCCATCTTCTGCTCCGGGGAGAGGTCCTCGTCATCAGCGTTGCTATGGTGACCAATCAGGAACCAAGGGAGGAGGAAGAGGAGGGAAGACGAGGAGATGGAAGAGAGTACAGGAGGAGGAGCGATGAGAAGGAGGAGAGAAGAGGAGGAGGAAGAGGAGGGAAGAGGAGAAACCGGAAGATTGGATATGAAGGTGAAGGAGTGAAGAGGAGAAGGAGGAGGAGGAAACAGGGTTAAAAATCAAGTTGGTTTTTCTGTGGGTTTTAAGGTTATTACTCTCAGACAGAAGTAGACGAGCTAGATGTACAGACAGCTTCTTCAGAGTCAGAGGCCGGTGATTAAAGATGTCTTCAACACACTTGATGGCCCGCTGTCATCTGCTACAGCACGCCCCTTGTGAGTAACTTGATGGTTGTGTGCCAAATCAACTACACTTTCATGGCACAACGATGCAAATCGCACTTTGGCTTATAATCGTTATGATCGTTCTAATTATCGCTATAATCATAATTATCATTACAAACATCATCACCAACATCATCAACATCGCCATTATCTACACCACTGAGATGTATAGATCTTTGGGGTTGGGATCCAAATGTTTCTGATTGTTACCAGCCTTCAAGTGAAAAACAGAGTTTATTTTCAATTTTTACTTCGACAGGACAATAGATATAGTTCTCTCTACTTGTTGAATAAAGGTGCAAATGACATCAGGGGCTTATCCACTCCCACTAGATAAACTCCTGGACCTGTGGGCCACTCTAGTCAGGTCTAAAAGGTTTGGTGTATTGCGATGCTATCTTGATGTGGGGGTGGGGTGTGGGGTGTCTCCTCTCGCATGTGAGACAGCTAAAGCCAGGCTCAAGACCCTGGGGAGAAGATGTGAGCTAGACCTCCGTGGCCGGAAGAAAACATCTCTCTGAACATGGTTCCAATGAATACATGAAGCATGTTGGTAATAAACAGGTCTGGGAGAGGTGTGAGAGACCTAGCAGAACTCTGAGCAGACAAAGAGACCTAGAGGAACTCTGAGCAGACAGAGAGACCTAGAAGAACTCTGAGCAGACAGAGAGACCTGGCAGAACTCTGAGCAGACAGAGAGGACCGAGCAGAACTCTGAGCAGACAATGAGACCTAGAGGAACTCTGAGCAGACAGAGAGACTGAGCAGAACTCTGAGCAGAATCTTTTTGTCATAAGGATTTCAGCTCTCTCTTCCCACTTGCTCATCAAGGGTCAGGAAATTGGATGCGCACACTGATTGGGTTAGGTTCAGATACCATTAGGTACTGACTAGGATTATGAATCCAACATCCTCTTATGGGGGTGGGGGATAGGGCATCCAATCGGGAAGGCTTTGAAGTTTGGAATAAGGAAGTCCTCTAGAGCAGAGCTTTGTGGGATCTGTCCAGCCACTCTGAGGGTTTTGCCTGAAACAAGCTTCTGTGTTGTGTGGGGGGTGTACGATGTTCACCTATCGACTGATTTGAGATCCTTGATGTCCAGGTCCTCCTTCTTGGCTCCTTATGGTCCTGCAGGAGGTTCTCGTCTCCTTCATCCTCAGACTTGATCTCTGAGCTCAGAGAGGAGGTGCTCTGACCCTGAAGGCCTCCGGACAGGGCTGCAGGAGAGAGAGGAGGAGGAGAGGAGGGAGAGGAGAGGAGGAGGAGGACCAGAGGAGGAGGGAGAGAGGAGGAGAGGAGGAGGAGGAGAAGAGTAGGAGGAGAGGAAGAGAAGAGAAGAAAGAAGAAGAGCAAGAGTAGGAGGAGAGAAGGAAGAGGAGAGGAGGAGAGGATGAGAAGGAGCAAGAGCAGGAGGAGAGAGGAGGATGAAGGAGGAGCGAGAGAAGGAGCAAGAGTAGAGGAGAGGAGGAAGAGAGAGGAGGAGCGGAGGAGAAGGAGCAAGAGCAGAGGAGGAGAGGAGGAGAGTAGAGAGGAGGAAAGGAGCCAGAGGAGGAGGAGATGAGGAGAAGAGAAGGTAGGTGGCAGAGAGGAGGTTGGAGGGAGGGAGGAGAGAAGAGAAGAGCGTGATTCAAACTTTGTTGGTGTAGAACTCAAAGGTGTTGGGGTGTGAGGTGGATGGTTGGAACCCGGAGGAATGGGGAGGTCAATGAGTGAAAAGGCTGCTTGATAAAATGCGAGGCAGATCCCGGTGTGGGAATCGGATGGATGGAGCCGGTGGAGGAGAGGAGGAGGAGGTCTTACCGCGTAGGGGTCCGGCTGGCTGAGGTCTGGAGAGGTGGTGGACTGGTTGGGCCCTTGGCCCGGCATTGAGTGACCCCCTCTCAGTCCAGAGACCCCGTCCTCCCTATGCGACCCGCCCTGGAGGAGAGAGACGTTACAACATGTTGCTAACTTGCCCTAGGCCTGTACCTGAACTCACTCAGAGTTTGTGCAGATCAGAGCCTGAGGACTGTACTCGTGGTCCTCGGTGTGTACTGCAGTTCTAAGTGTGGCCTTTGGAGGGCAGCATTAGCCTTCAATTGTTGCTGGAGTTCAAATTCTTGAAGATTGATCTTCTGTCCTCTCTGACACACCACACACACACACACGCACACCACACACACAGGCACACACACACTCACACACACAAGCACACACACACACACACACACAACACACACACACACACACACACACACACACACACACACACACACACACACACACACACATACAGAGAAACAGAAATTGGGGACCAACGGATGGCCACGTTGTGAGTCCTGATAGTATGTGTTTGTGTTTGTTAGTGTGTGTGTGTGTGTGTGTGTGTGTGTGTGTGTGTGTGTGTGTGTGTGTGTGTGTGTGTGTGTGTGTGTGTGTGTGTGTGTGTGTGTGTGTGTGTGTGTGTGTGCGCGTGTGCCTGTGTGTGTGTGTGTGCGTGTGTGTGTGTGTGTGTGTGTCAGAGAGGACAGAAGATCAATCTTCAAGAATTTGAACTCCAGCAACAATTGAAGGCTAATGCTGCCCTCCAAAGGCCACACTTAGAACTGCAGTACACACCGAGGACCACGAGTACAGTCCTCAGGCTCTGATCTGCACAAACTCTGAGTGAGTTCAGGTACAGGCCTAGGGCAAGTTAGCAACATGTTGTAACGTCTCTCTCCCTCCAGGGCGGGTCGCATAGGGAGGACGGGGTCTCTGGACTGAGAGGGGGTCACTCAATGCCGGGCCAAGGGCCCAACCAGTCCACCACCTCTCCAGACCTCAGCCAGCCGGACCCCTACCGCGGTAAGACCTCCTCCTCCTCTCCTCCACCGGCTCCTCCATCCCGATTCCCACACCGGGATCTGCCTCGCATTTTATCAAGCAGCCTTTTCACTCATTGACCTCCCCATTCCTCCGGGTTTCCAACCATCCACCCTCACACCCCAACACCTTTGAGTTCTACACCAACAAAGTTTGAATCACCGCTCTTCTCTTCTCTCCTCCCCTCCCTCCAACCTCCTCTCTGCCACCTACCTTCTCTTCCTCCTCATCTCCTCCTCCTCTGGCTCCTTCTCCTCCTCTCTTACTCTCCTCCTCTCCTCCTCCTGCTCTTGCTCCTTCTCCTCCGCTCCTCCTCTCCTCTTCCTCCTCTCCTCCTACTCTTGCTCCTTCTCCTCCGCTCCTCCTCTCCTCATCCTCCTCTCCTCCTCCTGCTCTTGCTCCTTCTCATCCTCTCCTCCTCTCCTCTTCCTTCTCTCCTCCTACTCTTGCTCCTTCTTCTCTCTTCCTCTCTCTTCCTCTCCTCCTACTCATCTTCTCCTCCTCCTCCTCCTCCTCCTCCTCTCCTCCTCCTCCTCTGGCTCCTCCTCCTCCTCTCCTCTCCCTCCTCTCCTCCTCCTCTCTCTCCTGCAGCCCTGTCCGGAGGCCTTCAGGGTCAGAGCACCTCCTCTCTGAGCTCAGAGATCAAGTCTGAGGATGAAGGAGACGAGAACCTCCTGCAGGACCATAAGGAGCCCAAGAAGGAGGACCTGGACATCAAGGATCTCAAATCAGTCGATAGGTGAACATCGTACACCCCCCACACAACACAGAAGCTTGTTTCAGGCAAAACCCTCAGAGTGGCTGGACAGATCCCACAAAGCTCTGCTCTAAGAGGACTTCCTTATTCCAAACTTCAAAGCCTTCCCGATTGGATGCCCTATCCCCCACCCCCATAAGAGGATGTTGGATTCATAATCCTAGTCAGTACCTAATGGTATCTGAACCTAACCCAATCAGTGTGCGCATCCCATTTCCTGACCCTTGATGAGCAAGTGGGAAGAGAGAGCTGAAATCCTTATGACAAAAAGATTCTGCTCAGAGTTCTGCTCAGTCTCTCTGTCTGCTCAGAGTTCCTCTAGGTCTCATTGTCTGCTCAGAGTTCTGCTCGGTCTCTCTGTCTGCTCAGAGTTCTGCCAGGTCTCTCTGTCTGCTCAGAGTTCTTCTAGGTCTCTCTGTCTGCTCAGAGTTCCTCTAGGTCTCTTTGTCTGCTCAGAGTTCTGCTAGGTCTCTCACACCTCTCCCAGACCTGTTTATTACCAACATGCTTCCATGTATTCATTGGAACCATGTTCAGAGAGATGTTTTCTTCCGGCCACGGAGGTCTAGCTCACATCTTCTCCCCAGGGTCTTGAGCCTGGCTTTAGCTGTCTCACATGCGAGAGGAGAACCCCCACACCCCACCCCCACATCAAGATAGCATCGCAATACACCAAACCTTTTAGACCTGACTAGAGTGGCCCACAGGTCCAGGAGTTTATCTAGTGGGAGTGGATAAGCCCTGATGTCATTTGCACCTTTATTCAACAAGTAGAGAGAACTATATCTATTGTCCTGTCGAAGTAAAAATTGAAAATAAACTCTGTTTTTCACTTGAAGGATGGTAACAATCAGAAACATTTGGATCCCAACCCCAAAGATCTATACATCTCAGTGGTGTAGATAATGACGATGTTGATGATGTTGGTGATGATGTTTGTAATGATAATTATGATTATAGCGATAATTAGAACGATCATAACGATTATAAGCCAAAGTGCGATTTGCATCGTTGTGCCATGAAAGTGTAGTTGATTTGGCACACAACCATCAAGTTACTCACAAGGGGCGTGCTGTAGCAGATGACAGCGGGCCATCAAGTGTGTTGAAGACATCTTTAATCACCGGCCTCGACTCTGAAGAGCTGTCTGTACATCTAGCTCGTCTACTTCTGTCTGAGAGTAATAACCTAAAACCCACAGAAAAACCAACTTGATTTTTAACCCTGTTTCCTCCTCCTCCTTCTCCTCTTCACTCCTTCACCTTCATATCCCATCTTCCGGTTCTCCTCTTCCCTCCTCTTCCTCCTCCTCTTCTCTCCTCCTTCTCATCGCTCCTCCTCCTGTACTCTCTTCCATCTCCTCGTCTTCCCTCCTCTTCCTCCTCCCTTGGTTTCCTGATTGGTCACCATAGCAACGCTGATGACGAGGACCTCTCCCCGGAGCAGAAGATGGAGCGGGAGAAGGAGCGGAGGATGGCCAACAACGCCCGCGAGCGTCTGCGCGTGCGTGACATCAACGAGGCCTTCAAGGAGCTGGGCCGGATGGTGCAGCTGCACCTGAAGAGCGACAAGCCCCAGACCAAGCTCCTGATCCTGCACCAGGCGGTGGCAGTGATACTGAGCCTGGAGCAGCAAGTCAGAGGTGAGCACCGCGACCTGAAGAGCTAACTAGACTTACTGCCGGCCCCAGGCCATGATACTGAGCCTGGAGCAGCAAGTCAGAGGTGAGCACCGCTACCTGAAGAGCTAACTAGACTTACTGCCATGCAGCAGGGCCTGATACTGAGCCTATAGCAGAGTTAGAGGTGAGCACCGCTACCTGAAGAGCTAACTAGACTTACTGCCGGCCCCAGGCCATGATACTGAGCCTATAGCAGAGAGTCAGAGGTGAGCACCGCTACCTGAAGAGCTAACTAGACTTACTGCCATGCAGCAGGGCCTGATACTGAGCCTATAGCAGAGTTAGAGGTTAGCACTGCTACCTGAAGAGCTAACTAGACTTACTGCCAGCCCCAGGCCATGATACTGAGCCTATAGCAGAGAGTTAGAGGTGAGCACCGCTACCTGAAGAGCTAACTAGACTATACTGTATATTATACTGAGCCTGGAGCAGAGGTAAGCCTCAGAGGTTAGAGGTTCATCAGCATGACTGGTCACCATTTGTTAAATCAGTTTGGTAGCTACATGAGCCTCAATAAACCAGGCCATCACATGCCACACCCATGGCATCCAGTGGCAGTGTTTTCTCAACCTGCAGGTTGTATTACTCTTGTCCCCATACCAGTTTATGCAGGTGTTTCTTTATGTTGAGCAGGTTGCAGCACTACCTGGCAAACAATAGGTAACATTGTTTTCTCTATGTGCAGCAGGTTGCAGTATCTCTTCCCCCAATAGGTGGCGGTGTTTCCTCTATGTACGGCAGAGTTCAGTGCTCTCTGACCCCCAGACTGGAAAGGAGTTTCAATTCGCAGCAGGGTGCAGTTCTCCTTGTCCCCCAGTGGGGGTCGGTGCTTCTTCTATGATTAGCAGGTTGCGTAACTTCAGCCGTCCCCTCCTCTTTCAGAGCGTAACCTGAACCCCAAGGCGGCCTGCCTGAAGCGGCGAGAGGAGGAGAAGATATCCGTGCCGACGGACGGAACACCCCTGTCGCTAGCAGCCGCCCACCACGCGGCGGTTGCCATGGGCGACGGCTCCAACGCCATGGGACAAATGTAAAATTTAAAGCAATTATCTGCTCTGATTGTTCAGAAAACTTCACTTACAAACGAATATGCTGATGTGCAATCGGGCCAATCAGACCGCTGGTCAGCCCCTGGTCACCTGGCCTCCCGAATTAATCCGATTCGCTCTCATTTATTCTAATCAAATCTCATTGAATGTTAATTAATTTATTCCGATCCCAATTAATCTCATTTGATCGAATCCAATCCCGTTTAATATAATCCAATCAGTATTTACTTTGATATCTTTAATCTAGATTAATGGAAATGTATTATGATTAGGTCATCTCATCTAATTCAATCAATTAGATGAGGTACCCTCATAATCTCATCTAGATTAATAAAGAAATATAATGGAATGGAATCCAATACATTTATACTCAATCTATTATGATTTGATTAAATGTACTCTTATACAATCAATGTCTGTTTCATTATAATTTGGTCTAAATTAATTCACAATGAGGCCTACAAAGATAAATAACCTACATAGATTTAAAGATTAACATTTCTTTAATATTTAGACTTGACAAAGTTAATATGATGCTTGTATGTTTGGATTAGTTTTATACTTCTAAAACAAGGTTCTCTAAAGTGAGCTTTTATTCAGATTGGCAGGAGATTTTGGGCAGGTGTGTGTGTGTGTGTGTGTGTGTGTGTGTGTGTGTGTGTGTGTGTGTGTGTGTGTGTGTGTGTGTGTGTGTGTGTGTGTGTGTGTGTGTGTGTGTGTGTGTGTGTGTGTGTGTGTGTGTGTATGCAGTCATTGTGATTGTTCAGGGAGAGTTTGACAAATAGACAGGAAGCATTGACAGAGCACATCTTACATCTTTATCCTTATCTCTCTCTCTCTCTCTCTCTCTCTCTCTCTCTCTCTCTCTCTCTCTCTCTCTCTCTCTCTCTCTCTCTCTCTCTCTCTCTCTCTCTCTCTCTCTCTCTCTCTCTCTCTCTTGCTCTCTCTCTCTCTCTCTCCAGGTCCAAGCTGCCAGAGTTCATCAAGATGATGAGTGACCATTTCCTCTGACGGCCTTCCCATGTCCTGGCACTCGATCGAAACCATTGACCAACCTTTGACTCCTCGGCCTGGCCCCACCCCCTGCTCTTTCTTCTCCAATCACATTTCTCCTCCACCTTCTTTTGTTAGGAAATTGACAGTTTGTGGGAGTTTTGACATGAAAATACATAAATCCTGGTAAAGAGAACACTCTTTTTCAGCATTCCTTCTTTTAAGGAACAGTGACCGTTCTCATCTATGTATAAAAAAAAAAAGGAAAGGTGTTCATGAGTTGAACGTGGTCTGCTGATGACAGAACAAGACATATCATGAGACAAACATACGGAGAGTCAGTCCGTCACTCCTGGAAGAGGCCAGGAGCCATCCACTCAGAGAGAGGAGGAGAGGGGAGGAGAGGAGGTGGAGTAGGGAGGAGGGAGGTGAAGGAGGGAGGATGAGGGAGGAGGAAGGAGGGGAGAAGAGAGGGGAGTAGGAGCAGTTCCCATCTACATTACATCTCTAAACAGCCAACAAGATGCAAAACCAATCGGTGTGTGAGTCCTCTGCCCCGGCGTTGTGTTTTATGAAACACAGAGTGTACGGCAGCGAGCCAGAAGACATCCGCGACCCTGCTAGACAACTATAGTTTTGATAACGATTGCATTTCACAGGTATCGGTCGAGGAAGTCTTGATCATACATTCCCGTTTGAACGGTGTAGTTAAGGAGATACATTTGATATTTCATTGTTTTCTTTTGTTTTTTGGTCTGGTCAGGGTAGACTGCTTGGAGAGACCAGAGAGACAGCCCTTTTCCCTGAGACCCTCCTCTTATAGAGGACAGGAACACTTATCAACCAATCAGACAATGTAATAATCAAGGGGAGACTCTCTTAGGAACCTCTCTAAAGAGTCCATGCTTCACTGAGAAGCTCTCTTCAATGTAAACACCGGTGTGTAGCATCCTGATGAGATAAAGCAAGATGTACTTTATTAGTCCCAGACGGTTCCTCCCATCCGTAAGGCGGTGACAAAAACACTAGGCTCCGATCTGTCCAGTCCAACGTGGCGACAGAACAGTCCTCCTATATATGGACAGGGAGCCACATGCCCCAGGAGTCTGGTTCTGGTCTGTTGAATGCCAGAGAGGGATTGGCTAGTTGATAAATGTGGGCGTTCCCCATGAAGAGGAGCGGTTGGGTTGTCCATGTGTCCGTCACCATCCTCGGGTCTCACTGCCGGTCTGGAAGAGCAACACGCTGAGCACTCCCGTTCCTTCCTACATCTCCTGTCTGTTCCTGATACGTCCTGCTTTCTCCTCTGTTTCCCTGGTTGGTTACGGTAGTTCTCAGGGTTGTCTGGCTGTCCCTGGTCTTTACCGGTCAGTACCGGTCATAACTGATGATTAATGGTCACTAATGTTGATTACTGGTGACTACTGGTCCTCCCCGAGGCCTCCTGGTGGTTGGGAGTAGAACAGCTGAAGAACGTGGACCACTGGTATCACATAATCCCAAGAAGACCTCATGCTCTTCCTGGCCCCGCCTCTCTGGCCCCGCCTCTCTCTCTCTCTCTCTCTCTCTCTCTCTCTCTCTCTCTCTCTCTCTCAGTCAGCCAGTCTAATCATTGACTGACCCATTCCAGCACTACCAGCTGGCCAGGCTAGCCCTGTGAGTTACAGCCAACCCATTAGCCCGAGCCTAGCCTTATGACCCTATACTTTACTAGGCGCTCCATATTTCCTTGAGAACTCATCCTAGCTTCGGCTTCCCCCTGGAGATGCAATCTGAACATTCACACTCGTACCGATGTGCCTTTCTAGAGTTCATATCATTGATACAGCAGAGAAGGACGTTTGGAGACCTGTTCTTCGTGGTTCGGTTCTATGCAGTCGGGTTTTTTACCAGACCTGGGAATTAAAAAAATTATAAAAAAAAAAAAAAGTATTTTTTGGATAAAAAAGAAGAAGAAAACAAACATAAACTGTAATTAATGTACTCTATGCTTGTATGTAATTAGACCATGTGTTCTGGCTCCCAGCCAATCGGACAGATGCTTTGGTGAAGCCCCTCCCCCGCTGTCATGCGTCCTACTTTAACGCCGATCCAACGCAACCAATCACAGCCCTTTACCCACTATCTCCTCCATATTAAGTTGCCGTTTCCATGGTGATCGAAGCGATAGTTCTTGTATTATAGCTTATCAGCTTTCTATCAATATTTGATCGGCTTGTCCGTGAGCCAATGTAGTCTTGAGTACAAAACGTGTAGTTGTTTATTGTAAAACAGACTTTTTGTCGGTTTAGCTCTTTTTTAAAGAAAAAAAAAAGTCTCTTATTGCTTTTTGTCCGTTCCGATTTCTCTGTCAGAAATAGAATTGAAAAATAAAAAAATGAAATGGATCAAAGGCTTGCTAGGTCATGCTTAAAAACCTTCTCGGTCGACAGGAAGACATGGAAACTGGAAAATAATCTATTGAAAATTGAAAATCCATCTATATAAATGTACAAAAATATATACGCTATATAAGGAGGGAGCCATTTTGTTGGTGAAGGATGTTTTCCAAGACTGAAATGGTGGCAAAGTTGGGAGAGGCCCCTCATTGGCCCCTTGCTGGTCAAACTTTCTAACAGACGTTTCCCATGACTGTGTTCCTGGATGTTGGCCCTGACAACACTTTGAGACTGGTATGGCAGCCTGCAAGGGACAAACTGGGAACAGCGCCACTCTGCTCCTATCACGGCTCAGCGTGCCACGGGACAACACGGACATTTGTAAATTGTATGCAACAAATGGCAATCTTACCATTATTTTGAAATTGTGTATGTAAAAGTTATATTTTTACATGTAGACTGTTGTTATTTTGTGTTTAGAAATATGTTGTATCAGTTTTTGTTAAAATATGAACCAGTAAATTCAGTGTGTGTATGAAAAATGTGTCACATTGAAAATGTAGTGAGGTCCAAATTCCCTGAATATTATTTTTTCTCTCAATATTATGTTCATATCTGGGGGGACATTTTTCACAGTTCCTCAGAAGCATTGGAAATCGAAATGGTATATAATATTCTGTTTATTATCCATAACCATAACATGACCATTTTAATAGTATTTTTTGTATGTAAATAGCCATAAATCACAGGTCTTTGTGTTCATTTCGGGGGAGGGGGGGGGGGCTGATGATGTTGATGATGATGATGATGATGACAAAGGTGTTAAACGTATTTTTTCCTCCTTTTTTTCTCATTATTTTTGTTAAGGCTTTGTCTGATAGTAATAATCGGGTGCACATTTGGTTGAGCTCGGTAGCACAGTGTTAAGTCCCCCATGTGTAACTCTACCATTTGACTAGGCTAAACCTTCGCCTACTATCGGAGTAGGAACGCAAGATACAGCTTTGAGAATAATATGTAAATGTTTTGTAAAGATCAGTTGTAAGCATTACATAGGCCTATATAAAAGATAAGAATTCCTCTGCGAACAATCTTTTTAGCTATTTCCCCCAAAAATATTGGATTATGTGCAAGGCATATTCAGTCAATGTAGTTTTTTGTGTTCACCGTTAAAATTGAGCTTTTTAGAATTGGATTGGACCTAGGAGGGCATCAGTCACCGTCTTTATGAATTTTTCGGATGAATTTATTTTCACAAGTCTTTATTTGAAATCTTTTCTCTGTTTGATGTAATCGAGCAACAAGAGATGTTTTCCAGAGTAATACTGTTTTCTATATTATACTCCTGTTGTTTCCACTGCAACACGTCCATCTGTCCTTATTTCCGTGCTGGTTGTACAAACATCCCTCTGAACTCTCTCCCGGTATAAGCGGCCTGGACAATCAGCAGCCCAACCAATCTGAAGCTTGCTAAACATATAATAATAATGCTAGAAAATACATTTACCACATCCTGTACCGCATGGTACAACTAATCATGTTATAATAATACTACTATTATTTTATTAAATCCTCCTATGCTTTGAAATAATACAATTACTAATATTAGCCTCTACTGCCAGAACAAAAACCTGCCAATATTTTGAATATTGAATAGTTGATACATTTGAGTACATCAGTATTACATAACCCATGACATCGTTATAACCTGGTAGTTAATCCTGCCACCTAACTCCTCAACAGTTAAAACATAATAACGTTAAGGTCTTCTTTAGACATGTGCAAACAACCACCCTCATATAAATCTATTCAACCCACACTGGGGACTGAAATGAGCCAAATCAAGTCTTCTGTTAGTGGTCCTCCATAATAAACATGCCTTGATCGCCTGTCTGTTGAGTATGACTAGTGGTAGACTAAGGAAAAGGTAGCTATCCTGAGGTCAAAGATCACAGAGTACATTCCACCGTTCCTCCGTGAATCCACCGTAAAGCATCCCACCTGGAGTCGGCTTAAAGCTGCTCTCTGGATACAGAATCAGATCAGAATTCAGAGTAAACGTGAGCTCATCATGGACCAAGCCAAAAGCCCTTCACCTGCAGAATACGTGAAATCAGAGGCTCATGAAACATCAGCCTGGATGAGGTCTCTGAGGACGGCAAGCCCAGCCGTCACACAGAAGACCCATGTTAGGACTATTGTCATTATTATCAAATATTATTTGAAACCACTTCGGGTATGTCATGGTGAGATTATATGAACGTGTTCTTTTACGTTCTTCTCCACCTCCGCCGGGTTGAGCTATGGTGAAGAGAGGTTAGGCAGGCTTGACAGAATGATTTCTGCACCAGTGCCTGGTTGAAGCTCCTATTGTCTCACGCTCTTGACCGAAGTAGAAGAAATCCCCCAGAATATAATTAACAACTAACTCACCTATGACATATATTTGGCAAATATTGGGGAAACCTTTTCACAACAGGAACGCTTAAGAACGATGGACGGAACATAACGTGTAAAATACATCAGCCATTTTTGGAACCATTCAAAAATTCATGAAAGGAAAAAAACGTTTTTGGACTTAATTTGATGAAGTTTGTGTTACGTTGTTGTACTGCCGAGCAGGCTGAGAGGGCAGAGTGTGCAGTTGTCACCACTCCTTCATGCCCGTAGAAGAAGACTAGGTGCCTCTTTATCTAAACTCTTGTGAGCGTGACACAACTTACTTATGCGTCCTTTTTCTTAATTATGTCACTATTTTTCTTCACGCTTTGTTTCCTTTTTGTGTGGCTGTTTTTTTTCTATATAATTATAATTATTGTCATTATGGTTGTTGTTGTTGATGTTGTTCTAAAATGGAACTGTTTGGGAACAGGTTTGCTAAGGGTTAGCCCTTGATAAAATGCGATGAGTAAGCCGTCCCTAGTGTGGTAAGGGTAAGCCCTTACCACAAGGGTTAGGGTTGGCAAAGGGTTAGCCATGGTTAGCATGCTAAGGGTTAGTCATGGTAAGCGCTAAGGGTTAGCTCTCGCTAGTGCTAAGGGGCCTTGCTAATGCTCGGGGTAAGCCATGGCAAGCGTGCTTAGGCATAGCCCAGGCTAGCTTGCTAATTGCTAGCGCTCCCTAGTGCTAAGGGTTAGCCCTCGCTAGTTTCTGTAGTCAACTGTCATCCTGTAGTGAACCAACATGCCCATCACCGTTCTGTAGCAATAAATGTGCCATTTTTGTAACCTAGCGCTGTTATTGGCTCCTGCTTTGTTGTCCTTTATTTTAATTACCAGCATTATTCTTATTTATTCAAACGAGGTTAGGATATGATGACCCTGGCACATGTGTCTGGCCCAAAATGCCATACTGATAATGCACACATTATCCAGTTTTGTACTTTAATAGTGAACACAATGCAATCTTATACCTTGATAATACACAAATTATCCAGTCTTGTACTTTAATGATGAACAAATTATCCAGTCATGTACTTTAGTAATGAAGACATTATGCCATCTCATTCTTTAACAACGAACACAACATCTAACACTGTTCTTTAGTAATGGATCATAATAGAGGATAAACACTTGGCTTCCTTGGTGCCTTTGCTGCAGTTTAATCTTGACTTCCCAGTCATGCTCCAACAAGCCCCGTTTCTTCATTCTAAGCACATTATCGTGCACAGTCGTAACAAATCAATAAGGTGTAGAGAAAGGAAGAGGAGTGGTTTTAGTGCAGGTAAAACGGTACAAAAAGAAGTTTATGGATGTGAACCATCAAAGCACCACTCCCCTGTAGCTGTACTTGGGGAGAGCGCCCAGAGTGGAGGGCTTGATGCCATACTTAATACTTACGCCGTGGAGTTAATCCTGGCATTCGTTGCGCTGCAGGCCTCCAGAGGATTTCAGAGGAAGCGTTCCACTGTAGCGTGAGCAGACAGGAACATGTCATGAGTCAGGGCGCTAATGACCTGTTGTGTTGGTGTGTTGCACTACGTCGCGCACATCGGTGGGAAAGCCCGGGAAGCCCAGGTGGATCAGGGTGAGGAGCCTGGGCATGAGTGACGTAGGGTTGCTCCCGTCCTGATGGAACACGAAGAACAAACTGCTGATCCTTCGGATCCGGCCGGAACCTTATGACGTGGACCATTAGGAATTGTATTGAGTCATAACTTGTCTACTGACTGTCTGATCTCAACAGGGTATGGAACCCCTAACCCTGCAGTGTTGGTGCCTTGCTCTACCCTCCTCAAACACAGAGTGGAGAACAGGGCCTGTTAGTAGTAGAACATAGGCAGTAGGCCCCCAATGGGCAGATAGGAAATCATTACATTACATTTTGTGCTTCACGGAAGGGGAATCGATTAAGTGTTTCATGGAATATGGCAGATTAGTTCAGTTAATCTTTCTCTGTGTGAAATGGAGTTGAGGAAGTGGTCATTTTATTTCAGAGATATCCATCCCCGGTTTGTTTCATGTTCTTGGTTGTTTGACTAACTTTGACCGAAACTCTCTGGTTTGTGTTTTGCACGAGGGGCGTACAGGAATGTGGGGAGAGGTTATCTTAAGTGGTCAAACAAGGAGTAACAGGACATATAAACATGGGATTAGGGTTTCTACAGATTCCTCTGAGTCATCGCGCTGCTCTCAGAGAAACAAGTCACTCTGATGTCACTCATAATCCATCAACATTATGGCATTTATTATCTTTATTATGAATTATCTTATTTTAATGCTTATTGTTGTCAGGTCCAGAGAATCATATCCCCACATTCTGTGCTCATGTTATTGATGTTGGTTTCGGCTTAGCTTAGGAGGTTGAGCGGGTTGGCTGGTAACCGGAAGGTTGCTAGCTCGATCCCCGGCTCCTCTTAGCGTGGAGGTGTCCCTGAGCAAGACACATCACCCTTACCCTTACTTACCTTACTTCTTCAGACGAGCTGGCTATCGCCTTGCGTGGTTGACTCCGTCGGTGTGTGAATGTGTGCATTAATGTCGCCTTGGATAAAAGCATGTATATGTTAATGTTTGTGAAGGCTGTGACCTGGATCACATGTGGATTGGGTCCTGCTTCACTGCTTCACTGTCTAACTAGAAGGTGTTTTATGTGTGACCAGTGGTTCACTGCTCCGGTGTGCTGGTACATTCTAACTAGAAGGTGTTTTATGTGTGACTAGGACTGGTGGTTCACAGCTCCACTGTGCTGATGCAGTCTAACTAAATGTATTTTATCTGTGACTAGGAGAAGATGTTGCTTGCAGCAAAACATGAATCCAAGAGGAACGTGAACCTGCTTGGTTGTCAGGGGTCTCATCTGGTTTTAAACCATTGGTTATTTTTATCTTGAGGCAAAAAAAAAAAGTTTCTCAAAATTTGTATAGCCATACACATAATAACATAGTATAATTGTATTCATATGCTAATTAATTACTAACAGATTCATTGTAATTATAATAATATAATAATTAATTATATCATAATTATGAACCAAATAATGAAGTCTAGTTTGTTGGACCCTAGTCACTTTCTCTCAAAACACACAGATTAGTCTGAAGCTTTTTGGACCAATCAGATGACGTGAGCAGCTGTGATTGGCCACAGGTGGAGACGTTCCAAAAGAACAAAAATAAAACGGGCGATTAGTGAAGCCCGGTGGCGCGGCAGTGCTGCTGTCACTCTGTGCGGGTCGTTAGTATCGCCGTGGCTGTCAGGTTAATCATAGAGGTCAAAGGTCGGCCACTCCCAGCCTACATCAGGTTCATAAAGAAATGTGTGGCCTCAACCATCCCCACATGCTGAGCATGCTCATAAGTGTGCATGGCATTCGTGAGTCATGAAAAGATGGCTTAATGATGGCGATTAAACAAAACAGGATTATAATGATGTGTTCTGACTTCACTAGGATACCTAGTGACAGAACACGTCTAATGCATGACGTTTATGACCCTTTTATGAGCTAGAAGTATGAACGTGTCTGTGCTCTATTAGACCCGTCCTGATGTCATATTCTCATGTAGAAAACTTTAACTTATTTTATTGAACCATGCCTTAGAAATCAATTTATTTTTATTGTATTATTATTGGTACTATTATAGGATTGCCAGACTGGCAGTAGCAAACGTGAACTTACGCTAAGAAGGTTTTATATAAGTGTAAATAAAGAGCTTTCTATGAGTCTTGTTGATGTGGAAAAGAGTTCAACCTGTTTGCTATCAGGATGAGAAGGATTGACGGTTTGAAGCTCCATGGAGACCATGTTTGGATCTCCACACACTGCTCCTTCCAGGGCACATTCCTAAGCATCCTGACGTGTTCAAGGCCTCAGAAGTTATGTGGCTCTGGTGATGACGTCATGTCGTCACCTGGCCAAAGGTGGGGAGGCCGGCAGTAGGGAGGAAGGTATCGCAGGTATGTACCATGTATCACCACGGGTAGGTAGGTCAATAGCTAGGAAGTAGGTATGAAGGTGGGTGTGCCGCCTCAAACCCATCCCTGGTCCCCAAGCCCTAAGGCTCTCCAGTGGTTTGAAACACTAGCATGTTTAGCTTACGGCTACTGAAAGAATTAGCTCTTCCCTCAACCAATCGTAAACCACTCAAGGTCGACGGCCGCAAGGGTCATGAGCCTTACGCTACAAACCCACGCAGCACATACCCATACGCTTGGAAGAGCTGTGGAACTCCTCTTGTAAAGTCAGTCTTTGGGTGGAGCTCACAAGATAAGCAGCATTGTCCACATTCCAGGGTTCAGTCACATAGTGACATTCTCCTTTCTATGTTTATATGACAGACATTTTTTGTGCAGTCTTTGTCCTCTGTACATACCTGACTGAATTTTTTGTATTTCTATTTTTACTGACATCAAATTTTCTATTATTTTTGTTAATCTTCATTAGTAATGA
Source organism: Gadus chalcogrammus (assembly GCF_026213295.1). Taxonomy (NCBI): domain Eukaryota; kingdom Metazoa; phylum Chordata; class Actinopteri; order Gadiformes; family Gadidae; genus Gadus; species Gadus chalcogrammus. Next base: position 3,786,860 of record NC_079430.1, on the reverse strand, counting down.
AGATTTTTTGTTTTTCTATTTATACTGTTATTATTTTTGTTAATCTTTATTACTTATTTTATTAGTCATTCTTGAAGAGAGCAACTGCGACTACCAGCTTTCCCCCAACATGAAGAAATAGTGAATCAGAACAAATTGACCTGCTGCCAATGCACCTATACCTGTAGAAAGGGTCTGCGTCCGGACTGCTCCGCCTGTTATCTACCGTAGATCCAGAACAACCCCCCTCTGTCCCGTCACTCATCTGACCAGTCCCTTTAATCCTCTGTCCTAGCTAGCAGCCTAGCTCGTAGCCTAGCCACCAGGGCTGATATTATGATTATGCAGTTCCACACCCATGTGGAACTGCATAATCGCGCGCACGCGTGTGTGCGTGTGTGTGTGTGCACTCTACAGTGTAATCAGTTTTGTAGGTGTGTTCTCTTGTTCTACCTGAAAGGAATGTGAGGTGTGGCATCACACTTACACAATACTAATCTCTCACTCCATCTCTCTCCCTCTTTCTCTTATCCATATATCTATCCATCTTTATTTTTATCTAGTTACCTATACTTAGAGAAAAGGCCCTTACACTGCCATGATTGGGGGTTATGTTCCCTGTGTTGCCAAGGTTAAGGGTTATATTCCTTCTGTTGATCAGATGATAGACCAATGCACTGATAGTTCACAGACCATGACTCTAGAATGAAGATATAGTTCTGATTCAGTAGTTGAACAAAGTTTTTTTTGCGCCAATATATGCAGTCTTTCACTTCCAGATTGCGGCCAATGCACCATATCTCGGTAGAGCGGACAGGCGACTGTTTGTTTGGTCTCGGTTCAGCTGGTTTTGGAAATAACCACAGAGATGGCACACATCACTGGAATAGTTAACAGGACCATTTGGGGAAACGGCGCAGAGATTTGGGGAATCTGCGCCGTTTCCCAAAATTGTCCTATTGATTGTTTACTATTCGAGTGATGTGTGCCATCTCTTTGGTTATGGCAACAACAAGTGGGTGTTTCTTGAAACTTCCGCAGCATGTGAAAGCCAAGGAATTTATTGATGTGACGTTTACATTTTTCCGATAGTTTTAACTTTACTCAAACTTTACGCAATACTTCACGCAGCTCCTCGTCCTGGGTTAGGTAGGAGCGTCCACCCCGCCCTGTGTAGCAGGTGGTCCTCCCACTAGACAAACTCCACAGCACAGCCCTTTGATTCACAACCCAGGACGGCGCACCTGACACAGGTACGAGACTCATTATTCAACTTATACACATCGATGCTTGAACTATGCGAGGGAGCTGATCTTAACAGAAAAAAACCTGACCGCGTTCAACAAAGCCGGACGTTTTGCATTCGTCGCGACATTCAAGGTTTGCGTGTTTATTGTTCATATTTAGTTGTTTATGTTTTCCAGTGGTTAGACACAGCTTTGGCTGGCGGTTGTATCGGTCATTACGCGTCGATATCGATGTTGACGCTCTCCATGTCTACTGATCCTTCACGGATGATTGACAGCGTGAATCCCCCTGTAGTGAGAGATAGGCTCCGTTTGTTGGAGCGACTGTGTGCAAATGTCACGACGTGAAAGGTCAAATGGTGACCTGATATCCCCACTGTAGGCTCCGGAACCGATAAAAGTATGAGCGCGAACTCACCGCACGCTGTGGCCCTCGGGTCATTTCAATCAGT
>NC_079430.1:3757682-3780182 GCF_026213295.1 Gadus chalcogrammus | reverse complement strand
CTAGGATTGTGAAGCCTCCTTAGCCTAACCCTAGGAGTGTGAAGCCTCCTCAGGCTAACCCTGGGAGTGTGAAGCCTCCTCAACCTAACCCTGGGAGTGTGAAGCCTCCTCAACCTAACCCTAGGAGTGTGAAGCCTCCTCAACCTAACCCTGGGAGTGTGAAGCCTCCTCAACCTAACCCTAGTGTGAAGCCTCCTCAGGCTAACCCTAGGAGTGTGAAGCCTCCTCAACATAATCCTGGGAGTGTGGAGCCTCCTCAGCCTAACCCTAGGAGTGTGAAGCCTCCTCAGGCTAACCCTAGGAGTGTGTAGCCTCCTCAGGCTAACCCTAGGAGTGTGAAGCCTCCTCAACCTAACCCTGGGAGGATGGAGTCTCCTCACTTAAATCTCCATTGTGTTTAATTTGTATGCACATTTTTGCATAAGCATTCATTCTAGCACTTTTATTTTTTGTAAAAGTTTTCTGACGACACTGCCATCTTGGGACATGAATACAGCCACTGACATTTCTTGGTAGTGTTTGGAGGTTAAATAGTTTGTACAATGGTATGTTGACCATCGTCTCATTGTAAACCCTAAGAAAGCAGAATAAAGGATCTATAATCCAGGACATCTTGGGGATCATTCTCCGCCACTGGTCCATAATGCTTGTATGACCAAGCTGCATTCACACACATTGACTGCAATCTTTCTTTGAATGTCTGTGTTATGTATGCACTGGTAGAATCTACTTCTTGCAAAGAGACTCAGGATGTTTGGGGTTGGACAGAGGGTGTTGACGTTATTTTATCATGCTGTGATAGATATTACTTACATTACTATACAGAATCTCCTGATTTGGTTACGTATCAGTTCAAATCACAAATACAGACACTGGTAAGTGCCTATGCCCAGTAGCTATGACCAACACCAGTAGCTTCCCCATATCTATGGCCCACGCAAGTCATTTCCCCAATTTCTATTACCAATACCAGTAGCTTCCTCACAGGTATGCTGCCATGTCTCTTATTTAAGTTACCCAATCCAGCCTACCTGAGATAGAAGAAAGATAAAGGTATTGTCCTTGTTTAGAAGCTTGTATAGAAGCTCAACAATTTGTCTATAAAATGATTTGGTCTTATTCTATTGTATTTTGTAGTATTGTATGATGTTATGTTAACTGTAGCAAAGCCATAGTAACCCTACGCTTGTCCGTAAAGATCAGCCGTAACCACAGTAACCATACATGTCTGTAAAGTGATAAGAAACCTCTTGATGTCATGGTCCAACAGTTCTAACCAGTGTGTGTGTATGTGTGTGTGTGTGTGTGTGTGTGTCGGGGGGGGGGGGGGGGGGGGGGTTATTTGCTATCAGCTCATTATGATACGAATGGTAATAAATATGGTGTGTGAGAGATATATGTGACATGTGAGATAATGTAACATGTGATACATATGTCAGGGGGCGAGAAGAAGGTAGAGGGAGCGACAGACAGAGAGAGTGACACATGCCAGGGTAGACCGTCAGACTGAAAGGTATCTGGTGGAGGCTCTCCACCCTCATTCCTCAGTGTCTTAAGGAGTGTTCTTTGGCCCCTAGCCAGCACCACCCAGCCAGGAGAGGCAGCCCTGCCCCACCCAGACACACCCTGGCCTGGGCACGTTCTGGCCTGGGCTGCTCCCCACTCATCCCTCCTCTGCTCTGGCTCTAGCTGTGGTTGTTGTTGTAGTGTTGGTTACGGGGTTGGTTGGTTGTGTTGTGATTCTACCTGTTCTGTCATTGCTTAGGTAACCAATCTCTGTTATTTGGGGAGATTAGTTCAATTGCAGTTTTTTGTTTAATTTGTGGTGAAGTTTGAATTCACATTTATCTGTAGATTAGTCTCCTTCTTTCAGTCTTCTGACTTATGTCACTGTACCTCTCTCTCTCTCTCTCTCTCTCTCTCTCTCTCTCTCTCTCTCTCTCTCTCTCTCTCTCTCTCTCTCTCTCTCTCTCTCTCTCTCTCTCTCTCTCTCTCTTTCTCTCGCTTAGATACACACACACATACACACAAACACATGCACAAACACACACATACCTATGCTCATAGACATACACACACACACACACACACACACACACACACACACACACACACACACACACACACACACACACACACACACACACACACACACACACACACACACACACACACACACACACAAAATCACACAAGCCAAAACCAAAACCAAAACCTACACAAGCCAAACCAGAGTTTACCTAACTGCTCCATCAGGCAACTGATCACGGTTAGGATATTAACTAATCCAGCCCCTCCCACCCCTAGCTCTCTCCCTCTTCCTCACTCCCCTTCTCTCTCTTTTTCCCACATTCTCTGGTCGTCTCTCGGCCATGTCATGGTGGTCAATAGGAAGGCCGTAGCTAAGGGCAACACAGTACACAGCCCACCCAATAGCCTCTCTCTCTCTCTCTCTCTCTCTCTCTCTCTCTCTCTCTCTCTCTCTCTCTCTCTCTCCCTCTCTCTCTCTCTCCCCCTCTCTGTCTTTCTCCCGCCATGGCTAACCCTGTCTGTACAACACCAACAGTGAGTATGTTGGTACTTTATCTGGTCAGTTGATAGACTTTAATCGTCTATAATCGTTTATTGTCTTTTCAAAGTTGTCTGGTTGATCTCAATGTGAAGAGCGAGTCATTCACTCTGCGTGGTTATAGATTCTATTCCCTGTGAAGCTCAATAGCCAGGGTTAGGGTTGCATTCTTTGTGTTGGTTTAAGTTATTCATTTGACTATTTCTGAATTACCGTTCCCCTAACAGGCTACAGTTGTGAGGAGACTCAGCGGTACAACTCATCCTCCGTCGGAGAAACTAAGGAAGCTCCCAGAGGACAAAGTTGAGCTACTTCAGGGTCCTGCCGTTGAAACGCAGCAGGTACATCATCAACACTGACCAAACTCTTGGACACAGAGTACACTCAGTTCCCTTGTCTGTTTTTTTTAGCAACTTGTGGCTGTACCTACATGTCTCTGTCACTGTCACAGTGTCGGATTCACTTGATTAAGCCTGATGTTTACAATGAGCATTAGGGATGGCATCCATTTTTCATCACCTTCATTTGTTTATTAAGTAGAATCAATAAACCGTTGTTGGTTTACCTATCTGTGGGCCTCTCTGCCGACCATCTCTCTCCCATCAGCCTGCGCAGCAATGCAACCTGTCCAACCTGTCCGGCCGGCCATGTGATTCACATCCTCAGACTGAACGTGTTTCTCTCCTCAGCAGGCTCGCTCCGAGGAGAACGACGCAGGAGGAGAAGGAGGAACAGAAGGAGAATCAAGAGGACGAGTAGGAGGAGCTACGCTTTTCCGAGCCTCACAGATCTCCAGAAGCAAACAGAAGAGGAGCTAGCAAGCTTACACACAAGGTGAGACTCACACACACACACACACACACACACACACACACACACACGACACACACATTCGAACTTACAGACACACCGACACACACACACACACACACACACACACACACACACACACACACGACACACACATTCCAACTTACAGACACACCGACACACACACATTCCAACATACAGACACACACACACACACACACACACACACACACACACACACACACACACACACACACACACACACACACACACACACACACACACACACACACACACACACACACACACACACACACACACACAGGTACCCAAACACTGCAGACACCCAGATGTGCACATACACAGTCATCATGAATAACACTCATACCAAGACTTGAGGTACATCAACCCTGCCCGACACTGGGCCCTGGTTCAGCCTCACCTGGGATATGCGCACCCTAGGGGGTACAGGAGCTGGTTCAGCCTAGGGGGTACAGGACACTGGGCCCTGGTTCAGCCTCACCTGGGATATGCGCACCCTAGGGGGTACAGGAGCTGGTTCCAGAAGGCCCTGGCAAAGAGTTCCAGTCCGCTTTGTTAAACAACACAAGGAACAAATCCTGGATTGGAGCCAAAGTACACAACGCGCAAATTACTGCGGTGGCGTCTCCCTCAAAGGCATCTGAATACAAGCTGCTCTTATTTCTACCTTTACCTTTACTTTTCATTTAACGTTACTTTTGACATCGATACCTTCGGGGGGGAAACCTCTCAGATGCTCCAACAAACACGTTAGCGGGTTTTAAACGTCTTCATAACGTTAAGATGGCCGCCGAGAACCGGTACCGTCATGAGGAGCTTACTAGAACACGATGATAGATCTCAGCCTTGTGGTGAGGTGTCGGTGGGGGGGTGAGGCTCTGGATCCCGGCCCCAGCCGGGGCCCCGTCCGCCCCGGGCCATCGGTGTTCCAGCTGTTAGCCAATCAGGAGGTTGGGATGTGACGGCATGAGGTCATCTTGTTGATTCAGGTTCTGTGGAAACCCTCTGCTGAATCACTTACCTCATTGTCTCAACCTGTGACGGGATTCGTGCCTGACAAGCCGCCACAGGTTGTTCAGATGTTGGATGTTCGGTTCAACTTTTACTTTTCTTTTGTTCCTCTGCTAGCGAGTTAGAGCGCTTGCGGCGGGATGGGGTTGTGGGTTGAAATCCCCTCGCTTGAAGCCAGACTGAGAGAGCTCCCAGCGGGGCTCTGGTTCCTAACCTCTGACCCCTGACCCCTGACCTGGCTGTCAAGTGGTAAGAACATAAACAAAGGGGCCGTTGCCATGACAACCCAGCAAGGTTCAGAAAGCAGCCAACGCCCAAAAGATCAGGAGGTCTACTGACAGTGTCTCCTCTAGAGGGTGGAGGTCAACTGAGAGTGTCTCCACTAGAGGGTGGAGGTCTACTGACAGTGTCTCCTCTAGAGGGTGGAGGTCTACTGACGGTGTCCCTAGAGGGTGGAGGTCAACTGAGAGTGTCTATGAGGAGGTTGGAGGTCTACTGACAGTGTCTCCACTAGAGGGTGGAGGTCTACTTACAGTGTCTCTAGAGGGTGGAGGTCTACTGACAGTTTCTCCTCTAGAGGGTGTAGGTCTACTGACGGTGTCTCCTCTAGAGGGTGGAGGTCAACTGACGGTGTCTCCACTAGAGGGTGGAGGTCAACTGAGAGTGTCTCCACTAGAGGGTGGAGGTCAACTGAGAGTGTCTCCACTAGAGGGTGGAGGTCAACTGAGAGTGTCTCCACTAGAGGGTGGAGGTCAACTGACAGTGTCTCCACTAGAGGGTGGAGGTCTACTGACGGTGTCCCTAGAGGGTGGAGGTCTACTGACGGTGTCCCTAGAGGGTGGAGGTCTACTGACGGTGTCCCTAGAGGGTGGAGGTCAACTGAGAGTGTCTATGAGGAGGTTGGAGGTCAACTGAGAGTGTCTCTGAGGAGGGTGGAGGTCCAATGACGGTGTCTCTAGAGGGTGGAGGTCAACTGACGGTATCTCTAGAGGGTGGAGGTCCAATGACAGTGTCTCTAGAGGGTGGAGGTCCAATGACGGTGTCTCTAGAGGGTGGAGGTCAACTGACGGTATCTCTAGAGGGTGGAGGTCCAATGACTGTGTCTCTGAGGAGAGCTTTGTGGATCACAATGTTACACAATAATATACCTATCCATCCATTCATCTTTCTCTATCTTCACACTATCACATTGACAGCTTGCGTGTGTGCGTGAGTGAGTGTGTTCAAACACACCTACATATGTACGAAAGGTTCATGGTGATTTAAACCATTAACCTAATCATTACTTGTACTGCTCATATCAACGGCTAAAATACATGGAATAACTCAGCATTCTGAATACTTCAAATACTTCAAATTATTAACAGTCCATGTCCATCCAACCTTGTCTGGAAACATCACACACACACAAACACACACACACACACACACACACACACACACACACACACACACACACACACACACACACACACACACACACACACACACACACACACACACACACACACACACACACACACACCCCACTTTACACGCAATGTTTTTTTTAAATCAGTTGCTGTACATTACTTTATATTTCCATGCTATATATTTATCATATTCCTCAAAGGGCTTTGTTTTCCAACCAACAACAGAGCTGCAGTCTGTTCTGTCTGTTTAACGGTGGTTTACCGCCCTCTGCTGGCCGTGCCCAGAGCTACCGTCATTCTCCAATGTGTGATGACCTAAATTAACTGTCTCTAACCACTACCCGCTCCACTGTCTAACCCCTTAAGGACCTGTCTCTGTACTGTCTAACGCCTACCTGGTCCTTAATGACCTGTCTCTGTACTGTCTAACCCCTACCTGGTATTCAATGACCTGTCTCTGTACTGTCTAACCCCTACCTGCTCCTTAATGACCTGTCTCTGTACTGTCTAACCCCTACCTGCTTCTTAAGGACCTGTCTCTGTACTGTCTAACCCCTACCAGCTCCTTAATGACCTGTCTCTGTACTGTCTAACCCCTACCTGCTTCTTAAGGACCTGTCTCAGTACTGTCTATCCTGTACTTGTTCTTTAATGACCTGTCTCTGTACTCTCTAACCCCTACCTGGTATTCAATGACCTGTCTCTGTACTGTCTAACCTCTACCTGCTTCTTAAAGACCTGTCTCAGTACTGTTTAACCCCTACTTCGTTCAATAATGGCCTATGTCTGCACTGTTTAACCCCCTACTTGTACATTAATGACATGTATCTGAACTCATTGCAACTCTCTTTAGATATGAGTGCTAGCTGCACTAGGTCATACTAACCAAACCACAACAAACAGTTGAGAAGAAAGTGTTGATTGCGTGTTCAGTTTAGTAAGGGAGGAATAATAGAAACAGCAGAGCAACACAAACATGAGGGACTGCCAGGGCAGGCCTGCTGTTGGAAGGCGTCTGAACCGACTGCTTCCCCACACAGAGGAGCCACGAGCAGCACGGCAACCCTAGACCAGGGGCTCCCAACCTCAGACTTTAGGAGGGACACCACATTGTCATCAAGACCTTTGGTGGACCACCTCATAGGCAAACAGCAAGCATAGCTATATTGCCCTGCAGTGGCTGAGCAAAGATGGCCAGCATCCCCTTTTATACACACTATTTCTGCCAGAAGGCCATGGTCAGTGGGAGACAGTGGAGAGACAAAAGTTAACAGAAATGAACACCAATCAAACATGATGGAATGCACAAAGCTACATTTTGTATTAATTTCTCAATATATATTTGAGTATTATTGTTTATGCGTCTACTTCAAGAATAAAACCCAACGTACAACATGCAGTACCCTCGCGTACCACCAGTGGAACATGGGAACACACGGCACTAGACACAATCCTAACTGATATGATTAGTGTCTGAAGGGGGGCATTGAGTGTCACTGGCACACTTCCTTAAGATACTGTACTCTATAACTACACTTTCAAGTTCTAAGGCCAGTTTGGCAGCTCTTCCATTTTAGCCCTGCTTCAATGTGTGTGTTATGTTTGCATCCATGGTATATGTCAATAATAATGCAGCACTTCCTGGGTAGCACTTGTTCTATGAGCGCGTTGTGAAAAGGCTCTCAGCCAGCAGCTGGCTCCTAGTCTGTCGCTATCAGACCTTCAGACCTGCTCAGGGGGAACCTACCCACGTGTGGTCTACTGTTGGCTAACCAGATGTTACGTTTTGGCCAACCAGATGTTGAGTGTTGGCAAACCAGATGTTTAATGTTGGTTAACCAGATGTTTAGCTGTGTAGTGTTGGATAACCAGAGTTTAATGTGGCAAACCAGTAATTGTTTTTTGTTGACCAGATATTTAGTGGTGGTTAACCGGATGATTATTGTTGGATAACCAGATGTTTAGTGGTTGTAGTATTGGTTAACCAGATGTTTAGCTGTGTAGTGTTGGTTAACCAGAGGTTTAGTGGTGTAGTGTTGGTTAACTAGATGTTTAGCGGTTGTAGTGTTGGTTAACCAGATGTTTAGGGATGTAGTGTTGGTTAACTAGATGTTAGCTGTGTAGTGTTGGTTAACCAGATGTTTAGCGGTGTAGTGTTGGTTAACCAGATGTTTAGTGCTGTAGTGTTGGTTACCCAATGTTTAGTGGTGTAGTATTGGTTAACCAGATGTTTAGCTGTGTAGTGTTGGTTCACCAGATTTTTAGGGGTGTAGTGTTGGTTAACCAGATGTTTAGCTATGTAGTGTTGGTTAACCAGATGTTTAGTGGTGTAGTGTTGGTTTACCAGATATTTAGCTGTGTAGTGTTGGTTGACCAGATGTTTAGCTGTGTAGTGTTGGTTAACCAGATGTTTAGCTGTGTAGTGTTGGTTGACCAGATGTTTACTGATGTAGTGTTGCTGAGTCAGATCTTGTGTGTGCTGTGGTCTAGGTTGGCTTGAGATCAGAGGCCGTCGCCAGCTGTTGACCAGTGAGCTGCTGAACCTAAAGGAGAAGAGCAAGAGCGAAGCGGACCAGGAAGTGAACAGGAAGCGCGATCTTCAGCAATCCAGCGTAAGTCAGAACAGGAGGGATCATATGACTAGCCTAAACAGGATGTGAGACTAGATGGTTAGGACTAGATGGTTGGACTTGATGGTTAGGCAAGATGGTAAGACTAGAGAGTTAAGCTAGATGTTAGACTAGATAGTTAGGCTAGATTGTATGGTAATAATAGATATTTAGACTACAGGGTTAGACTAGATGGTTAGACAAGATAGTTAGACTAGATGGTAAGACTAGATGGTTAGACTACTAGATGGTTAGACTAGAGGGTTAGGCTAGATGTTCAGATTAGATAGTTAGACTAGATGCTTCTACTAGTGCTATGTTCAGTCTAAGGGTTATGCTTGTTTATGCTTATGGTAGATAGTAGTTGTGTTTATGGACTATGTTTGTTAGTTACTGTACAGTATAATAAGTTACCAGACACATGTTCAGGTAGACAGTCTTATCTTCTCTCCCCGTCCTGCTCTCCTTCAGCAGAGGGTTGGCGAGGAAGTCCAGGCCTCTGTACCGGGACCTGTGCGGTCGGTTAAAGGAGCTAGACTACCAGGAGGAAGCGGTCAGCGCCCTCACAAGCTTCCTCAAGCAAGACCTAGAGCGCTACCGGGACCTCGAGCGGCCCCCGGACATCAAGCCCTGTCCTCCCAGCATGCACGGGAAGAGTGGGATGGACCACGAGAACAACACGGTACCCGCCCTCTCCCTCCTCCACTGAAACGTGACAGAACTGGTGCTTGTGTTTGTTATTACAACTGTGGTTATCAGGGTAGACTGAAATCATTTTAAAGGTCAAGTTTTAAGAAGCAACTAGAAGGGAGTGAGCCGTGGGGGAGTGAGCCCTGAGCTGAAACCCGTCCCACTAAATGCGTGGGATTATGGTGACGAGACAGAGCATGCTCGTAATATAGATATAAAAGGGTCATTTAACGAAAACAAAACAATTAACATTTTCATATGATTATACACAAATTAAACATAGTTCTGAATATTAGATTTCTTTCATCTATTCCAGGTCTATTCCACTAGATGCCACTAAAAATATATACCCCATCTTAATGTCACATCTAATATTATTTAACAAAAGTATAATTATAATATTACATATAGAAATTACAATCTATTATCAAAGAAATGGCCATGTATGTTTGTGTTGTGTGTGTGTGTGTGTGTGTGTGTGTGTGTGTGTGTGTGTGTGTGTGTGTGTGTGTGTGTGTGTGTGTGTGTGTGTGTGTGTGTGTGTGTGTGTGTGTGTGTGTGTGTTATCTGAACACAGATGTTTCCTTGTTCTAAGTATCTATCTGTGAAGACATTAGCATGATCTGCACCTGGACATGTGTGTGTGTGTGTTGAGGGGGATTACGCACATAAATGTGTATGCGTGTATGTGACTGTGTGTGCGTGTGTCGTGTCGGTGTCGGTGTGTGTTGTCATTTGTGTCTTATCACAGACAGTCAAAGTATAGACAGTGATAACATCTGGCCACTCATCTGGCTCTCTCTCCCCTCACACACACACACACACACACACACGCACACGCACACACACACACACACACAGAAAGATCCACGTCCATCAACATGCAAAACACATAACCCCAACACCTTAACGCAACCACACACTAGAAACACACACACACACACACAACACACACACCACACACACACACACACACCACACACACCACACACACACACACACCCACACACACAACACCCACACACACACACACACAAGTGCTCTATAGGAGCTTGTAGTTGTGACAGGCTCGAGGGATTCTCATTAGAAAGACGTCAAGATGTCTGCAGCGTCTACCACCTACAGCATGTCATGTGACCGGGGGTCATGTGACATAGCTCAGGGAGGCTCCACAAACACTTAGTGTATGCATTTTCTTTTCATTTGGTTAAATTCTAAGACAACGTTATACCTAGCAAAGCATCATCCTAAAACCATATATAAGCGAAAACGTGGAGTTAATTTGGAAACGTTTTTAAAACAAATCAAGTGAATCTGCTCAGCAAGGGAAAAAAAGAAAGAAAAAAGATCATTTCAGCCTACAGACATACCAAATAAATAAAACATATTAAATACATTTAGAAAGACATATTAATGCAGAATAGAGTGAATGAGTAATCTTTTGAGTAGCGTGAGCCACCATTACTGTATAACTAAAGAACCACTAATCCGCTTCTCATCTGCTAAATGGACGGGTTGGTCCATCCACTCACATATATCTTTAGTGGCTCCATTCATCAACCACTCAGCCTCCACCAGAGTTCACATTAATTAGTTTATTACGTGAAATAGTTGATTATGTTAATAGTTTATTAATTAGTGTAGGAGCGCTAATTCCCGCTACAGCTCTGTGAGAAGCAGCCGGACACCCTGGCAAGCAGCTCATCTGCTCCTGGGGACAGTGGACCACCGGGTCCCCTGGGTCCACCACACACACACACACTCACACACACACGCATGCACGCACGCACGCCGCACGCACGCACACGCATACACACACACAACACACACTCACACACACATAGACACACGCACGCACGCAATTACCCGGCACATGGCACGCGCAAACGCACACACAACACACACTATCACGAATACATACCCACCACACACACATACACAAACACACACGTACTCAGACATATGCCACACATCACACATACACTCACACAAACACACACACCAACGCACACACAACCTCCCATCCCAAATGATAATAACACTTATTTAAAAAGCATTATCAAGTGCTAAGCTATCCAGAGCCTGTAAACATTTTAATACCAAGGTGATTAGCACTGATTCTCACCCCCGGCAGACCCCAACCCCCCCCCCCCCAAACCCCCCGGCTCTCAGACAGCCCACGACCGGTTGACTATCTCTGGGGAAGCAACACTAGGCCAGGCCCTGGATTAAGGCCACTGACCCACGACGGCCTCCTAGCCCATGCTAGCCACTTCATTTCTCTAGTGGATTACCTTATTGGATTGGTAATTAAAGGTGGATTTTATTTGAGTGGCTTTTTGGCCCTAAACTGAAATTGTTGTATTATTAATGCCGAGCTGGCTGTATCTGTCTATCTCTCTAATCTACAGTTGATATCGTTTGGTCTATCTGGTCTATCTGTCTGTCTGTAGACATCTATCTGCATTTTCATGTGGTACTCAACAGAAACAAACACCATTCTAATGATACATCCACCACACAAACACACACACACACAAACTCACACCCATACACACACACACACACACACTTGTATACAGGCTTGCACACATTTTAGATGGGTTGGTCGACTGATCTAGATGGATTCTCATTGGATTTACAGAGTGGTAACACACTTTCACCTTTTAACACATTGTACTTCTTTGTGGGATGCATCACTCTGTTCTGCCCACTCTTTAAAGGAAAAGAAGAGTGACCAATCACTACCCCCCGGTGTGACATCACCTCCCCCAAACCCACCCGGCCCTCACGGTCCTCCATCAGTCCCCTCTCAGAGACGACGAGTTGGTCTGGAGGAGCCATCTGAAGAAGAGGCCTCAGACCTCTAACCTCACCCGCTGCACCAGTGTGAAGAACTTCATCAGCAGGTTCTCAGACCGGGCGCCCGGGTCCCCACAGAGCGCCGCCCCATCTAGTGTACCGACTCTGGGAGCAGGGCCGGACCCCCGAATGAACGCCCCCATAGACTCAGTGTTTAAACACTCTAGCCCGCCATCCTCCGAGGAAGTCGGGTCGTGTCAGGGGTCGGCTGCGACCGGTTCTCTGGACAGCCCCGTCCCCTCCATCATCATCACCTCCCCACTGAAGGACAACAATAGTTCAGAGGACGCCGCTCACAAGATGGCCGCCGCTCACAAGATGGCCGCCGAGCAAGCAAGTAAACCTGCAGACAGGAATCCTGTTGGTCCAGACTCCGCCTCCCGGCACGACTCTGGACTGGGCTCGCTGAGTTCGGTACGTTGCCGTGTAATAAACAAGACGCAGTCCGCCGTCCCACCGAATCAATGACTTCACCTGGCAGCCAGGAGGCACAGAGTTTGATTCCTCCCCTCCACGGCGTCCCCACCCCACCAACGCATGCTAGCGCCAACGCGTAGCTGTAACAACACGTGGTTACACCAACGCATGACTGCACCACCTCACTGCTCCACCCCCATCACTGCACCACCTCCATCACTGCACCACCACCATCACTGCACCACCGCATGCGAGCATCAACACAGGAACCCACAGGAGGCCAATCATTGGAGCGCATCCGCTTTACCGTCAACCAATCAGAACGAATCAATCATCGAATCAAAGCGAACCCTGACCCTCAATCCCAGCCTCACACCTAAGTGTTGTGTCACTATTCTGCAACCAATCACTGAACTCACTGCAGCATGGCTCTATCTGATCAGTAACACCTTGAGGAGATGCTTCTCAAATAAACCACCACTAATCTTCACCTTGTTGTGTGACCCTTCACCACGTTTGATTCTTTGTTGTATTTGTACGCGATGATTCCACACGCCTCTCTTACTGGTCAGGGTGGTAATATCCAAAAAAACTAATTTGACAGGGATTCTGCGTTTTTTATGTATACATAGATATGTGTTGTTTATTAATGTCCCTTTCCCTCCCCCTTTTCCTCTCTCACCCTCCTTCTCTCTATCTCCTCTCTCTCTCTCTCTCTCTCTCTCTCTCTCTCTCCTCTCTCTCTCTCTCTCTCTCTCTCTCTCTCTCTCTTCTCCTCTCTCTCTCTCTCTCTCCTCTCTCTCTCTCTCTCTCTCCAGGAGTCTGAGTTCGACTCCTCCAAGCCTAACAGCCCAGCCTCAGAAGAGGAGCCCATCACCCCCAGGAGCTCCGTCTCGGGGCCCAGCCCCAACACCAAGTTCCAGCTCAACCTGGTCCAGAACACGGGCAACGGGCTGAGGAGGAGCCCGGATCCCCAGCGACGCGGCACCGGGGAGAACGGCCCGCGGCTGACCCCCTGGGAGCCCTCCCGTCTGGGGACCACCAACTACAGAGGGTCCCTGGAGTCCCTGGCCTCCAGAGACTGGGACACCATGTCAGACCGGGTGGGTGGGTGATGGTGTGTGTGTGTGTGTGTGTGTGTGTGTGTGTGGTGTGTGTGTGTGTGTGTGTGTGTGTGTGTGTGTGGTGTGTGTGTGTGTGTGTGTGTGTGTGTGTGTGTGTGTGTTAAGGCGATTATAGAGCGTTTAGTCCAGGCTCATGAATCATAAATATCAAAAATATGTGAAGGGGCAAACTTAAAGAGCGAATCATGATTGACATCTAGTGGATCCAAAAGGGATTACAGTTCCTAGTAGCAGTAGCATTATAAATATAAAATAATATCGTATACTAAATTCGTATACAATAGAAGCATTCATACTATAAACAGTGCTAGTACTAGTACTACACATCGTTTTTGAATGCTTAAATGTATTAATGTTTTCACGTTTTAACATGTCCTGCCTTGTCTTAGCAGGGGGGCTTTGAGAGTCCCCCGAGGGTGTTCCAGAGTCCGTACTCCAACTCCGCCTCCATGGACTTCAACCCCCCAACCGCATGTCAGACTTTAAGGTCAGGCCCAGTTTAATACGCAAATACACCAAACACACGGAACCACATAATGCTGATGGCTACTGAAATTATTCTTGATGATTGTCCGAAATTCTTATGTCACTTCCTGCTTATGGTTTGTTTCTAGAGTTTGTTTACTTTTAAATATCTAACCTTGAGTGATGAGCTATAAAGACAAAATATTTTGCCATGATTGATACCTCAGGAATATTGTTGTGTTGCTTCCATTGACCACTGTGGCTGTGCGGTTTAAGACTTCCTCCCCCCCTCCTCCCTCACATTGCTGTGTGCTCCTCCGGTCCTGCAGGGGCGGCTGTCTCCGGCCACGTCGGAGATGAACCTGTACACCTTCAACAGCCGCAGCACCAGCCCCGTGCACGGCAGCAGTATGAGCAACGTGCCCCACCGGGCCCGCTTCTCCACCTACGACACCCTGAGGAGCGGCCGCAGGCAAGAGGGCCCCAACAACGTGGGGTTCACACCACAGGTACTCTCACCACAGGTCCTCTAACAGGTCCTCACACCACAGGTCCTCTAACAGGTCCTCACACCACAGGTCCTCTAACAGGTCCTCTAACAGGTCCTCACATCACAGGTACCCTCGTCACAGGTCCTCTAACAGGTCCTCACACCACAGGTCCTCTAACAGGTCCTGACACCACAGGTCCTCTAACAGGTCCTCTAACAGGTCCTCACATCACTGGTACCCTCGTCACAGGTCCTCTAACAGGTCCTCACACCACAGGTCCTCTAACAGGTCCTCACACCACAGGTCCTCTAACAGGTCCTCTAACAGGTCCTCACATCACAGGTACCCTCGTCACAGGTCCTCTAACAGGTCCTCACACCACAGGTCCTCTAACAGGTCCTCACACCACAGGTCCCTAACAGGTCCTCTAACAGGTCCTCACACCACAGGTCCTCTAACAGGTCCTCACACCACAGGTCCTCTAACAGGTCCTCACACTACAGGTCCTCTAACAGGTCCTCACACTACAGGTCCTCTAACAGGTCCTCTAACAGGTCCTCATACAACAGGTCCTCTAACAGGTCCTCTCATTACAGGTCCTCAGACCACAGGTCCTCTAACAGGTCCTCATACCACAGGCCCTCTAACAGGTCCACACACCATAGGTCCTCCAACAGGTCCTCATACCACAAGTCCTCTAACAGGTCCTCACACTCTCTATCTGGTTCCCAACTCTCTACATCGGATACATAACTCTCTCCACCCAATCAGTTGTGTAGCAGAACCGATACATATAGAACTGACGGTGCTGTTGGTAAACTTACAAACACGGCACTGCCAGTCATGCAATATGCTTACTTCTCGGGAGACAAACAGACAGACCGACGGACAAACAAGATTCAGATATGTACATATGTATCGAAGATAGATAATAGATATATGATTCAAAGTCCAGTGTCACCAATCCTGTTTGTGATATACATGGACAGGATGTCGAGGCGTAGTCGTGGTGGGGAGGGGTTGCAGTTCGGTGGTCTGAGGATCTCGTCACTGCTTTTTGCAGATGATGTGGTCCTCATTGGATCATCGGCCTGTGACCTTCAGCACTCACTGGATCGGCTGGCGGCCGAGTGTGAAGCGGCTGGGATGAGGATCAGCACGCTAAATCTGAGGCCATGACTCTTAGCAGGAAACCGATGGATTTGCTTACTCCGGGTAGGAAAATGAGTCCTTAGCCCAAGTGAAGGAGTTCAAGTACCTCGGGGTCTTGTTCGCGAGTGAGGGTACTATGGAGCGTGAGATTGGCCGGAGAATCGGAGCAGCGGGGGCGGTATTGCGTTCGCTTACCGCCACTGTTGTAACGAAAAGAGAGCTGAGCCGCAAGGCAAAGCTCTCGATCTACCGGTCGATCTTGTTCCTATCCTCACCTATGGTCATGAGGGCTGGGTGATGACCGAAAGGAAGAGATCGCAGGTACAAGCGGCCCGAGATGAGTTTTCTCAGAAGGGTGGCTGGCGCGGGATAGGGTGAGAAGCTCGCCATCATGAGGAACTCGGATTAGAGCCGCTGCTCCTTTACTTAGAAAGGAGTCAGCTGAGGTGGTTCGGGATCTGGTAAGGATGCCCACTGGGCGCCTTCCTTGGGAGGTGTTTCAGGCACGTCCAGTGGGGAGGAGACCTCGGGGAAGACCCAGGACTAGGTGGAGAGATTATATCTCAACACTGGCCTGGGAACGCCTCGGGATCCCCCCGTCAGAGTTGGTCAATGTGGCCCGGGAAAGGGAAGTCTGGGGCCCCCTGCTTGAGCTGCTCCCCCGCGACCCGACCCCGGATAAGCAGACGAAAATGAGATGATGAGATGAGATTCAAAGTCCAAAGAGTGTTTGGTGGACTACTTGGTTGATGGTGTTGGTATAGATGTTTATATGTTGTGTCTGCAGGTTGTTAATCACATGCCCCTGCGGTCAGCCACTCTGGGAAATCCAAACAGACGGGACTTTATAGAAGAACTGACCAAACAGCTGGACACCATCCAGAAGGTAAGAGAAGATCCACAGAGAAGCTTCTTCATACACCAGCTCATTATGCACCACTTCAATAAATAACACACGGTATCACTACCCCCAATGTATTGACACTTATTGTGTATTATTATGTAATACTGTGTATTATTGTTAAAATGTATTACTCAACGTATTACTACCAAATACCACCAAGTATATCAAAACCGACAAGATTATCATAGCCCCCCAACAATTCCTGACTTTAATATATATATATGAGCAGCTGGTTGGTGTTTCCAACGGAAACATGGACAAACAACAGTTCTTTAAAGGTTGGGTATGGAATTCGCTTTTTTGGCCATTTTTGCAAAATTACTTGAAATCCTTATCATAACCCACTTACAGCCACTGAGTTAGAAGTACTGACATGAAAATTAAACAAGTCAATCATCTGTGGAACGGGCAGGGCTCGAAAAACTCCAGCCAATGATTTCCAGAGCCACCGAGTTGCATTGGACAGTAAGTACGTCAATCAAACGGTCGTACTGCACTCCCCCTCCCCCGCGCCCCGCGCGCGACCCCTTCGTGCAGTACTCGTGACCCAGAGCTCGTGACCCAGAGCAAGCTCCTGTTTGTAGTTATCCTGCGGTAGCTACTGGAGCTAGCTAATGGCTCGCTCTCGCGCATCTGTGTTCGCGTTCGTGCATGATTGCGGTCCATGTACTTGGAATGGGTGGAGTCAGATTCAGCGTTGAAGGAGAGGGGGTAGGACCATTTGAGTTGTGTATTTTCAAAATCTGCTGGCGTTTCGCAAATCCCATACCCAACCTTTAAGAAGAGCAGAAGCAGCCCAAACCACACGGAACTGGTTTTCTGAAGCCTTTATAACTCTCCAGGTAGAACACGGGTTGGTAGGAGTATTTAGTCAGCTACTGGACATGGGCCAACAGAAGGGCTTAGCCACCTGCATACATACTGATTATGTCTGTCTCTGTGTGTGTGTGCGTGTGTGGTGTGTGTGTGTGTGTGTGTGTGTGTGTGTGTGTGTGTGTGTGGTGGTGTGTGTGTGTGTGGTGTGTGTGTGTGTGTGTGTGTGTGTTAGCGGAACACGTTTCTTGAAGCAGAGAGTGTAGAGATGGAGAAGGAGAGAAACCAGATAAGGTATGACTTCAACTTTTTTTTCTTCTTCTTTGTAGATGTATTTGAACCAATGATATTGTAGTAACTATCTTCTGACCAATCAGGTTTGAGATGCGCAATCTCCTGGTGAACAATGAGGATCTGCTGAGGACCAACGCTCAGCTGACCAATGACAACAAGCGGATTAGAGAGCACTTAATGGAGCTGGAGAGAGAGAACCAGGTCATGGCTGAGAAATACAGACAGCTGGAGGTATGTTTGATCAATGTGTGGCTCTGTGATGATAACATCCTGAATGTGACTGTGGTTCTGTGATGATGACATCATAACTGGAGGTGTGGTTCTGTGATGATGACATCATGAATGTGAGCGTGGCTCTTTGATGATGACATCCTGACTGTCAGTGTGGTTCTGTGATGATGACATCATGACTGGTGGTGTGGTTCTGTGATGATGACATCATGAATCAGTGTGGTTCTCTGATGATGCCATCATGGTTCACGATGTGGTTCTGTGATGATGACATCATGACTCAAAATGTGGTTCTGTGATGATGACATCATGACTGTGAGTGTGGTTCTGTGATGATGACATCATGAGTCAGTGTGGTTCTGTGATGATGACATCATGACTCAAAGTGTGGTTCTGTGCAGGTGGAAATGAAGGAGGCACGGGATGTGATGGTGGAAGCCAACACTCAGGAATACGCCTTCAACTTCCTGCAGCAGTCACTCAAGAACAAGATACAGGATGCAGAGGTCTGTCCGTCTGTCTGTTGTTTGTCTGTCTGCCTGTCTGTCTGTCTGTCTGCCTGGGACTGATGGTACATTGAAAGTGGGAGTTGCATTAGGGTGACGTTGGGTCTTGTCTGAGCAGGAGAACCTGGATAAGCAGACGCAGCATGCCCAGACCATGGCGGAGAAGCTGTGGCTGGCAGAAAGGAAGGTGGAAGAGATGGAGGTGGACAGGGAGACCCGAGACAAGAGGACCTCGAGCAGAGCTGCACCATCTCCGGGCTCGAGGAGGAGGTAGAGGCTTGTCTGTCTGTCCGGCAAATCACCACAGATTACATTTGTTCACAGTGAGTTCAATGTATTAAACTGTCACTAATCGACTCATGTTTCCATGTGTCTTACAGCTTGGAAACGCTATTCTGCAGTCGACCCAGGCGGGGGCAGAGTTTAACCTGCAGCTGAAGCTGCGTCAGGACGCGCAGCTGAGGCTGGAGGAGCTGGAGGAGACTCTGCTGGAGAAGGACCAGGAGCTCCTGAGAGTCGAGGCCATCGTGGTCAGGCTACAGGGAGAGGTGAGGAGACACACCTGGACACTACACACCTAGACAACCTGGACACTGCTACACTGGACACACCTGTAAAAGTCACACCTGTACACACCTATCAACGACACACCTGTACACGACACAACTATACGCGACACACCTGTACAGTACACATCTGTGCACATCTGTACACATCTGTACACACCTGTACACTACACACCTGTACACACCTATACAAAACACACCTGTATACTCCTGTACACTTCACACCTGTACACATCTTTACACACCTGTACAAGACAACCTGTAAACATCTGTACAGGACACACCTGTACACTACACACAGATACACCCTGTACAATACACACAGTGAGACACCATGTTTACCTGGGTGTTTACCTGTGCAGGTGTCAGGTAAGCTGATTGATAAGGAGCGGGACCTGGAGGACGAAATCCAGCAGAGAGAACGTCTCCAACTGCAGTGTAAGCAGGCCGAGCGGACCGTAGACGACCTGCACATGGCTCCAGACCGCCAACCAGGCCAGAGAGGACGTCGCCAAGCAACTCAAGACTGCTCAGGTGAGACTAATGCTATTATTAATAGTATCACTACTTCTATTTGTTAAACCACTATTACTCGTAGTTCTTCCACCAATACTGGTACTACCACTACTGAATGGTACGGTGGATAGATGGATGGACCGATGGATCGATAAATATTTAGATTAAAGCATCGTTTTCTGATGGTCTTCCAGGAGAAGATGATCGACCTGGAGACGGACCTGGAGGAGGTCAACGACAGCGAGCAGAGATGGGCCGCCAAGCACAAGCGAGCCCTCGAACAGGTCTGCATATGACATAGAAAACCAATATGTTATCTGAGTGGGTGGTGGTGTTAGACAGAGGGATGATAGGAGTCGGTAATGTTTCTTGTGTTTCCAGATGGAACAGCTACAGCAGAAGGTGATCCAGGAGCAACATCTGAGCGAACAACTGGACAGTGAGAAGGTCTCCATGGAACGCCAGGTAGGCGTGTGTGTGTGTGTATGTGTGTGTGTTGTGTGTGTGTGTGTGTGTGTGTGTGTGTGTGTGTGTGGGTGTGTGTGTGTGTGTGTGTGGTGTGTGTGTGTGTTGTGTCTGTGGGTGTGTGTGTGTGCGTGTGTGTGTGCGTGTGTGTGTGTGTTATCACTATATTACAGAACTTTCATGACTTTTCTTGATATCGTTTTAACTAATGTTTTATATATGCTCACCATCTCCACCCCACCATATATTCCACCATCATCCCATCTCCACCACCATCCCCACGACTACCCCTCCTCCATCCCTTCCACTTGTGCCACCTCCACCTCCCCCACCAGCTGCGAGGCCTACGTCTGGAGGTGGAGGAGCTGCACAGCTCCAGGGTGCAGGAGGACGTCATCTCCAAGTCAGAGGGACGCGTCAAAGAGCTGGAGAACGCCCTGAGGGCCGAGGAGCGGTCAGTCTGCCCATCAGTCTGTCTGTCTGTCTGTCGTGCTAATGATAATGTGTGAATGTAGGCATGATGTCATGTTAACAAATGTTAATGTAACCATGTGTGCTAATGTGAGCATTTGTTTGTGTTACGTATTTTAAGAACATGAGCTGCCCCCACATAGCCTCTAGGAAGCAGGACCAAACATATAAGCCGTAAATACTTTACATAGCCACAAGGGGAGCAGGACCTTTCTGAAGGCTGCAATAGCGGCTCCATCCACAGAAGGCAGCACCTCAGACAAGTGAGGAAGCCGAGGCTAATACGTCACACCGGCTCCGCCCACTTCACACAGGCCATGTGGATCTGACCATAACAGTCTACAGAGAAGTAAAACGAATTAGAAACTCCAAGTAGCTCAGACTAAGGGTTATAGTTTTTGATCAGCTGGGAGTCGCTCAGCACGTGTTAGACACTCTTCCCCTCCTTTTGCTCCGTAGTTACCATACCGAAATACTTTAACAAATAAAGTGAGTTAAAAGCGATCCGGGATTGGACTACTTTCTTTGAAGAACTCTGCATTTGCATAAGCATTTTGATTGTGTTAGCATGCGTTAATGTTATCTATGTGTGTGTGGTGTGTAGGAACAAATTGGTGCTGAGCAACAATGTCAACAAGCTGGAGAGGAAAATCTGTGAGCTCAGTGACCAGATGGAGGAGGAGCATCGGATTTCTACTGAACAGAAAGACCTGGTAGGACACACACTCGCACACACCCACACAAACGCCTATACACACCTATGATACATTTTGGTTTGGTTTCATGTTCTGTCTGTAGGAGAACAGTGAGCACCTGATGAGGTAGCAGCTACTGAGTTAGTGGCTAACAAGTCAGTGGCTAATGTTAGCAGCTAATTGGTTAACGGTCAGTGACTTAACAGCTATTGAGTTACGGCTGAACGTTAGTGGGTTGGTGGCTGGTGAGTTAGTGGCTAATGTGTTAGCGGCTAGGGGTCGGCGGATAGTGGTTTAAAGGCTGGCGGGGTGGCGTCCAATGGGTTAGCGCCCTATGTAACCCTGGCCTGTGACCTCCAGATGACCCAACGTATCGAGCACTGAAGCGGCAGCTGAACGAGGCGGAGAGGGAGAGGATACGGGCCGGGAGAGAGGTATACGCAGTACCGCCACGCCCGCGGGGAGCTGCTGAGGAGATAGAGTGGGCAGGGAGGCTACAGAGACAGCTCGCTCGACCAGAACATCCAGCGAAGTAAACACAGCATACAACTTAATAAACAAAAAAAAAAGGATAATAACAACTATACACTACAACACACACTACGGCAGCACCTCCAGACGATGAAATACACAACAATAACACAGACGTAAACACGGCAATATAGCCACAACAGACACTACTCCGGCACCAAACTTCAATAAGTAAAAATGCATATAAGAGATATATGAGGGAAAATGAATATACCAAACTACATATTTTATAATGACATTTGGATATATATCAGTGGAGATTCTCCAGTGAGGGGAGGGAGGAAGAGCCTCCTTAACATTGTTGAGTATAATAAATGTAGATTGTCCAGACGACTTTAATGCCTTTGTATCTGTTATGTTCGTTTCCCTGGGTAAAGGGACTTAGCACCCCCTACGCCTTTTGACAATTACGTCAGGGAGGTGACCGGTGAAAACATGGGGTCAATGGGAGAGAGAAGAAAAGTTCGCTTCTGAGGGGTGTGGACTAGCTAAGGGATCTGGATCCCGCCTACGCTAGTCCAAATGGGCTGAAGCCCTGTTGCGCTACGAACCAAATAAGCAGGAGTCCTGGCTGTGGAGCAACCTAAGTCTAGGTACGAGAACCAACGAAACCCGCTCAGTCGAATGCCTCGTTTGCAACGAGCGGTGTGTACTGTTGTGCGGTACATGCGGCTTGTTCGGCTTATATTGGCCGTCTGTGAAGCCTGCGCGGGCTGCCGCGTCCGAGCGGTGGAGCCGCGAGGAGGGTTGACTTGATGTATAAATGAAGTACCTCAATCTTAATTGGGCTTAACACCATGACCAACATTTTGAAACCCCTTAGCATCCACATTGGCCCCCAACACAATGTTAGG
>NC_079430.1:3755751-3757582 GCF_026213295.1 Gadus chalcogrammus | reverse complement strand
ACTCTCTCTCTGTGTCTATCTTTCTTTCTTTCAATATCTCCCTCTCTCACTCTCTCTCACTCTCTCTCTCTCTCTCACTCTCACTATTTCACTCTCTTTGTGTCATTCTTTCACTTTAAGGCCTCTTCACTTCGTCCTCAATTGATAAATTCCCTGGATCCTTCAACACACAGAGACCAACGTAAACTAACAAAGCAGCATTGGAAGCTGTTTCATTTAAAGACGGTGGACGTCTGAAATGGATCTGAATGTAGGGTGAAATTGAAAAATAGACTTAATGTATTTAGCGCTGAGTTTGGGATCAGGGCTGTTCTCAACAGCAGGGTAGCAGCCAGATGGTAAGCAGGAGAGAAAGAGAGAGATAGAGAGAGAGAGAGAGAGAGAGAGAGAGAGAGAGAGAGAGAGAGAGAGAGAGAGAGAGAGAGAGAGAGAGAGAGAGAGAGAAAGCGATAGAGATGAACAAAGACCCGAAGCAGCAGAAAACTACAAACCCAGAGGTTGAGGCCCTGTACATGACTCTCTCTATCTTGTTATATACATGTCTGTCTGCTTGTCTGTCTTATTGCCTGACTAACTGCCTCTCTCTCTGCAGGTCTGTCTGTCTATATGTCGGTCTGTTTGTTTGTCTTTCTGGCTGTCTGTCTACATACCAGCATGTCGTCTGTCTGTATGACTGTCTATCTGCCTGTTTGTGGGTCTTTCTGTCTGTCTGTCTACATACCAGCCTTTCTGTCTGTCTTCCAGTCTGTCTTTTTTTGATTGCTAAAATGAGGACAATCAAAGTGAAAATATGATGATTTTAACATCATAAGGCAATAAGGATGTAGTGCAACCTGAGAGATAAGGGGGAGCCTGAAGCCTGAAGACAACATGAAGCAAACATTCTTTAGGTGCTCAGGTCCATCTGAAGAGGGCAGTGTGTCTCCCCAAACATACATTTCTCCCTCTCTCTCTCTCTCTCTCTCTCTCTCTCTCTCTCTCTCTCTCTCTCTCTCTCTCTCTCTCTCTCTCTCTCTCTCTCTCTCTCTCTCCCTCTCTCCCTCTCTCTCTCTCTCTCTCTCTCTCTCTCTCTCTCTCTCTCTCTCTCTCTCTCTCTCTCTCTCTCTCCTTTCCTCCCTTCCTCTCTCTCCGACTCCCCATGAGAGTTCAACAGAGTTCTGCACTACAGGGTGTCCTAGAAGACCTGTCTTCATTTAATTAAGGTAGAGCGACATAAGAAGACCGAGAGAGAGAGTGCACGAGAGAGAGAGATAGAGAGAGAGTGCGAGAGAGAGAACGAGAGAGAGAGAGAGAGAGATAGCTATGGACTATCATACTATTTGTATACCAGTAAACAAACAACAAATAAACAAACAGTAAGCAATCAACACAGAATGAACGACCCAACATTATTGCTTTTTAAACGGGTAGTTCAATACAAATGAGATTATTGAAATTATTGATTTTCCGAAAATGTTTTATCGGCTTCATAAATAAGGTTTGCTGAAATAAAATAAAATAAATAAGTAGATTTATAGTAAATTATAATTGAACTGAGGGGATATTATATCATTTTTTAATTTTGAAGAAACATGATACACGTTTTAAAATGACTCATATCAGTATATAATTGTTATGTTAACGAATAAAATATGAAATCAACAAGTAATACTGAAATTTATTTTAAAATCTGTTTCATAAAACTGGCAAATCTATGGATACTTTTCTTCCACATAATTACATAAAAATAAAATACGTATTATCTATTTAGTCTATATATAAGAATAGATATTTATATATATATTTTAATTACACACACATTTTGTTCTACTACTTCAATCTAATGTAATCT
>NC_079430.1:3730751-3743251 GCF_026213295.1 Gadus chalcogrammus | reverse complement strand
TTCGCTCCATCCATCAATTCATTCATCTGTCTATCCATTAGGGGTGTAACGGTACACAACAGTCACGGTTCGGTACGTACCTCGGTTTTGAAGTCACGGTACGGTACAGGACGGTTCGGTTCATAGTTATGGTGAAAAAACGGATTGCTTGACAGAACGAACATAAGTTTAATTAGTAACGAATTAAACACAATAGTTTTAGCTGTCAGTATGAAACATACAAATAAAATGTGTAACAAATATAAAAAAAATACTGCAGCAATTCTCCAATAACCCTAACATAAAATTTATGAAAAATCCAGTGTTAATGCTCAGTCTAGGCTCTTTAAGCTGGTATGTAAACAAAGAGTATGTAAACTTTAAGGGTTTAAAGAAAATATTCCTGCAGCTCTCTAAAGCTCTCATAAATATAAATATCAATCATTAAATAAAAGTGCAACTGCAGCCTTAACTTAAATCACATCTTATGTATTTGATAATCTATTGGTGTTTTCAGAGGCAATGAAAACACCAATAGACCTGGTGATGGCATTTGCCCGTTCTGAATTCCCAGACAGGTGTAGGGGTTGATTAAATAGTGTAGGGAGCTGGGTTTGAACGGTTTGAACAACTTTTTTTCATTTCGCAGCGGTGACAGTAACACCTGGATGGTGCTGTCACGTTAAAATTGTACCGGGGGCGAACATTTTGTGCATGTTCGATGTGTTTTTTCCATTTGCATAGACGATCGCTGTTGAACAATGTCTGCACACAGCTTTCGACTTGTCCACTCGTCTTTCCCCATTGTGATAATTAACCTGGAATCCAAAGTTCTCCCACACTTGGGATTTAAATGACAGGGGGGCATCTTCAAGCTCCGGTTTTCTGTTGTCGCTCGCCATGCAGTTCGCTCTCAGTTCGCTAGTAGACATCAATCCACACACAGTCGCGATCGCGCTCTGCTACTGCTACTACGCGGAGGTCGCTCACGTGCGAGCCGAGCCTCATAAGGCTAAACGGTCCGGGGGGAACTCCGACTTCAAGTTTTAAGTTCCGCACCGCAAAACAAGCCTTTACATTCGCCATATTAACGCTATGCACGCCACATTTACGGACCGCGGTACACCTCTGTAACCGCACCGAAGTGCCTGTACCGTGACGGTTCGGTTCAAATACGTGTACCGTTACACCCCTACTATCCATCCATCCGTCCTTTCATCTGTCATCCATTCATTCCTCCCTCAATCAAACATCTGTATCCTTCTAGAGTGAGCCAGGGGTTCCCTCCCCTTCTCAGGTGTGTGTGTACTCTACCTGTTCTACCTCTACGTCTAACCTCCCCCTGTGTGTGCTCAAAGTGTTCTTCCTGGTTACCCCTGCAGGTGTTTTCTCACTCACCTGGTGGCAGTGGGGGTTAGAGTCCCGTCCGTAGGCGTACACACTGCGCTCCGATTTACCTGCAGGGAGAGAGAGCGGGGAAGACACAAATCATTACATTTAGTGAACGTAATGATGATCGATTCACTGATCGATTACTAGATTGATTCCTGATTTCATTCCTCATGTTAACTCTTTGACACAAAATCTAAAACCTTTGCCATCAAATTATGCATGATTTTTATACATAATGTTTTGTTTATTTGTACACTTAACTAAATGTAAATAATCATTATTATCCATTTATTCTGTTTTACACACACACACACGCACGCACGCACGCACGCACGCACGCACGCACGCACGCACGCACGCACGCACGCACGCACGCACGCACGCACGCACGCACGCACGCACGCACGCACGCACGCACGCACGCACGCACGCACGCACGCACGCACGCACGCACGCACGCACGCACGCACGCACGCACGCACACACACACACACACACACACACACACACACACACACACACACACACACACACACACACACACACACACACACACACACACACACACACATAAATTGGCCTTATAAATCTAACACACTGAGAAAGCTGGGTTTCCATACGAGTTTAAAACAGAGAAAAAATTGAAGCAATGAAGGCTGTTGTGCGGTGTGTGGTGTGTGGGGGGTTTGAACGAGTGCCAAACCAGCACAGCTGGCATCAGTCGTAACTGCAGCCAGAGCCTCTGTTTGCTGGTCACACACACACTCTCCATATCGAATGCATACATTGGTTCACACTGCTGCTGAGTGGCGCTGTGCAGAGGTTCAGGTCTACATTCTAAACGGTAAACGGACTGCATTTCTAAAGCACTTTTCTAACCACTCAATGCGCTTTACAATTTTTTGCCTCACATTCACCCGTTCAAACAAACACAGGCCAACGGAGGTGTCAATCATGCAAAGCAAAAGTCAGCTCGTCAGGAGCAGTTAGGGTTTGGTGCCATGCTCAGGGGCACCTCGACATTCAGCTAGAAGATGCCGGTGATCGAACCAGCAACCTTCCAGTAGCAAGTCAACCCGCTCCTACTCCTGAGCTACTGCTGCCCTTTCTACAACTTCTCAGGACAAAAGGAACGCATCATGTTTGAAATGAAATTTTGTTTGTGTGTGTGTGTGTGTGTGTGTGTGTGTGTGTGTGTGTGTGTGTGTGTGTGTGTGTGTGTGTGTGTGTGTGTGTGTGTGTGTGTGTGTGTGTGTGTGTGTGTGTGTTTGTGTGTGTGTGTGTGTATGTTTGATTGAGGATTAACTGTCTGTCTTCCTCCTTTTTAAATTAAAGAAAATATATTTACAGTTTTAAAGATCGAGGAAACATGCTGAATATGTAATATGGATCATGGCCTTAACCTAACTTAAATATTTTTATTGGAAAATTATGAATATAGGTATATTGTTCTTGTTGTTCTCATGATTGTATGCAATTTTAAAAGGAAGTTTTCGTTTTTTTAAATAGTGGGACTAAGACACAACCATAGTATACATTAATATTTATTCTATGGTTGTATACATTAATATGTCTTGTTCTAAGATATATTAATGTTTTACTACAATAGTATACATATTAATGTATACTATTGTAGTAAAACATTAATATGTCATGGAGCATGACATATTATGTATGCAACCATAGTATGGATTCAAAATACAACACAGAATGATTAACTTGGCAGTCAGTTAAAATTGCTGTCAAGTTTAATAAATCAACATCAATAATCCAAAATCAATTATCAATATAATATATGCATATACATTAGATTATATATATATATATATATAAAAATATATCTTTGGGGTGTTCTGGACTCCTGTTCCTTTGAGCAGGATTAGAACAAAGAGCAGTAAAGGAGCCCAGTCTGCCTTGTGATCCACAGCTAACGAACCTCAAATTAGCTCCATGACACGGCTAGCTAGCACGCTTACTTAGCGCAAGCTAGCTATCACTGCTCCTCATATAGGGACACACACACCAGGGGCCGGCGGAGCTGGCCTCGCTAGCCCCTCAGATTAGCAGTCCACAGTATGCATATCCCCTACTTAGCAGCAGCGCAAGCGGTAAAGCTAGGACTTAGCGTAAGTTCCTTGGACTGGTTTTAAGACGGTCCAAGTAGGACGCTGGCTCCAGTTAGACACTAGAATTAAACAAAACGCTCCCGTCTCAGTCCGTCTACTGTGCTTAGAGTAGTTTGCTAAACCTGCTTTACTATCTCCTTCAAACACACACACATACCCGCTCACAGTCACATCACACACACACACACACACACACACACACACACACACACACACACACACACACACACACACACACACACACACACACACACACACACACACACACACACACACACACACACAAACATACACACATACACACACACACACCCACACCCACACACACACACACACGCACACACACACACACGTACGCAAAATGTTGTGAAAATAACCTGTTAAGAGTGAGATGGCTATTTGATTTTCTGTGCTTGCGGGAGTCTCTCTGAACTGTATGTGTGTGTGTGTGTGTGTGTGTGTGTGTGTGTGTGTGTGTGTGTGTGTGTGTGTGTGTGTGTGTGTGTGTGTGTGTGTGTGTGTGTGTGTGTGTGTGTGTGTGTGTGTGTTTGTGTGTGTGTTTGCCATGTACTTGTTAAACCCTTTAAAAGTACTTCAGTGTTTTACACTAATTTACTGTTGAATGAGCCACTCGTCTTTATAATTACTGCCATGGACTGCCTTTGTTTTCTATTATTACAATTATTTTATAATCGTATTTATTTAAGTAAAATGTCTTATAATATCTATGAAAGAATATACAAAACTTGTGCTACTTTTCTTAGTTTAAATTAATTGTAATTGCGAACATAAACATTAATGTAAAATGATTTTATAAAAGATAAAGGTCCCAAACAACGTATTTTTGTTGCACAATTTAATTGCTCCATTTATTTTTAATGAATAGCAAAATGAAAATCGAAGTAATGTAATCTGAATGTATACATTGTTATCACAGTTGCTACTGCTGTTACAAAATGACCAGCACATGAACACTGTAATGACCCAACACTCAATCACAAACACACACTCACACATAGACACAACCACACACACACACACACACACACACACACACACACACACACACACACACACACACACACACACACACACACACACACACACACACACACACACACACACACACACACACACACACACACACGCACGGAATGGACAGGGGAGAAAGGATAAGAGGTGTCGAAAAGAGCAAAGCAGGGGAGAGGATAAGAGAGGAGAAGAGAGGAGAGGGGAGGAGCGGTGATAAGAGAGGAGATGAGAGTGTAGAGGAGAGAGGAGTAAAGTAGAAGAGAGGAGAGGAGAGGAGAGGAGAGGAGAGGAGAAGAGAGGAGAGGAGAGAAGAGGAGAAGAGAGGAGAAGAGAGGAGGAGAGAGGATAGAAGACGAGAGGAGAGGAGAGGAGAGGAGAGGAGAGAACTTGAATATGATAACATGATTACTGGGTTCCTTCAATGGTATATTTAGTGTGGTACAGAGGTCACTGCATTGTTAGAATAAAAACAATCAAACAATAACAACTGGTTGATAACATAAATGCTTAAAGTAGAGAACGAAGCTGATTGGCTGAGAGTTGTGTCACATGGGCTAGGTTTAAATGCAACCTGACTATGATAGGAGGGAAGAAATACGTGGGGAGAAGGAGGGAGGGAGAGAAGATGATAGAGAAAGGGGGATGAAGGGGTCGAAAGAGGGAGAGAGAATATATATATAGAGAGAACAGAGTAAAAAGGGAGAACAGAAGAAAGGGGTAAGAGGAAGAGAAGGAGAGAGAAGAAGAAGGAAGGAGGGAGGATGGAAGAGGAAGGAGGAGGAGGGAGTGGCAGAGACGAAGAAAAGAGAGGGACATGAGGAGAAAGGAACAGATAGAAGGATGCTTCTCCTCCTTACCTGTGTGTGTGTGTGTGTCTGTGTGTGTGTGTGTGTGTGTGTGTGTGTGTGTGTGTCTGTGTGTGTGTTAGTGTGTGTGTTTGTGTGTGTTTGGTGTGTGTGTGCGTGTGTGTGTGTGTGTGTGGGGGGTGTAGACATGAATTATTGTGAGATATTCAAGCGTTTCCATGACACCACTGGGCATCCTTCCAGAACTTTACCCACCAAGTCTACAAGGTACCAAGACACACACACATATACGCACACACACACACACACACACGCTGGCACAAACAGACACACACACACACACACACACACACAGACACACACACACACACGCACACACACACAAACACACGTAAACACATGCATATACACACACACACACACACACACACACACACACACACACACACACAAACACACACACACACACACACACACATACACTCAGAGACACACACACACACACACACACACACACACACACACACACACACACACACACACACACACACACACACACACACACACACACACACACACACACAGTGTATATGAGCATGCTGCAGATGTATGCATTGAACCTCACCAGCTGTTGCCTCTGAGACGATCAGGTGAGCATGACTCCATTTCAGATTGAACAGTAAATGTAGGGTTCTTAGATCATGTATAGTAAGAATATCGTAATAATAGTTTTAATGTATATGTAAAGTCTTTATACATATATATACAGATATATATATAGAGTGAATATCTAATATTGAGCAATAGTAAGAATGTTGAGAAATAGAAGTTAAAGATAATGTATAGTAATTATATAGTTGAAATAGTAATTATGTGGATAACATTTATTAATTATGTAAATAATTATATAGTAATAACAGTAATAATGTATCGATATAGAATGCATAGAAAATGTTTACTAATAATATAGTTATATAGCAATAATATATACGTAAAATGTATAAATAATGTATAGTAATATTATAGTAATAACAATAATGTATAGAGATTGAATGTGGATAATTGATAGTAATGACATAGTAATAATAATTATCTATAAATATATAATATATAAAGTAAAAATATTGTCATAATTTAAAAAATAACATTAATAATCTATAGATATAAACGGTAAAGATAATTGATAATAACAAAGATGTACAGATAATGTGTTGATGAGACAATGGCATGAATGGAGGATTTCCAAGAGAAATATATCAGCTATTATAATGTGAAATATTTGCCGTCAACCCAATATAACTAAACTACTGTTAAGTTGATGATAAGGTGTCTAAAGTATAGCTTTGTGTGGACACATCCTTCATTCAGGTTAAATAATTATAGTCCATTACCAGACAAGACCCCCTGAACAGTTTGTCTGTCTGTCTGTCTGTCTGTCTGTCTGTCTGTCTGTCTGCCTGCCTGCCTGCCTGCCTGCCTGCCTGCCTGCCTGCCTGCCTGCCTGCCTGCCTGTCTGTCTGTCTGTCTGTCTGTCTGTCTGTCTGTCTGTCTGTCTGTCTGCCTGCCTGCCTGCCTGTCTGCCTGCCTGCCTGCCTGCCTGCCTGTCTGTCTGTCTGTCTGTCTGTCTGTCTGTCTGTCTGTCTGTCTGTCTGTCTGTCACAGCTGAGAAGTGTCATTACCAACTATACAGTATATATATAGGATGCAGAAGTCTTTGTGTGTTTGTGTGTGTTTGTCTGTGTGTGATTGTGCGTGTGTGTGTGTGTGTGTGTTGCTGAACTGCGGCAGGCGCTGCAGATATTCAGTTGGCACGGTGACAGCGTTGGCACGGCGACAGGCCCGGGTGCTGCCAAGCCCCTGTGGCGGGAAACGACTAAAAGACGCATAAGGTTGGCATTACAGCCGCCATCCTCCTCTCTCTCTCTCCCTCTCCCTCTCCCTCTCTCTCGCTCTCTCTCTCTCTCTCTCTCTCTCTCTCTCTCTCTCTCTCTCTCTCTCTCTCTCGCTCTCTCTCTCGCTCTCTCTCTCGCTCTCTCTCTCTCTCTCTCTCTCTCTCTCTCTCTCTCTCTCTCTCTCTCTCTCTCTCTCTCTGTGTGTTGGTCGGGGTCGGACTAGATTTGTCAAATGTTTCAAGAAACTTGTATTTTTACCAATGTGTCTATTAACCCTGAGAAAATTTATACAGATAAATCTCATTCTCTCTCTCTCCTCTTACTCTCTCGCTCTCTTTTATGTTAAGATGAAATATTACAAATATAGAACGTCTATATTCATTGGTATGTTTTAAACAGTGTATAATCCGATGACAATAGGAATTAGAAGAGTTTCAGTCCATTGCAATCTGAACCTCACCGCCAGAGGCCACTCAATCCTCCACACCGCACCTTTAATTAAGCATGTTTTGCTTTTCCTCCTTTGTCTTTTTGTCGCTTGTATACAACATACATGCACAATTACATGACAAAATGTCTTAGATACACAACACGACACACACAGGTCATACATACACACACAATAACACAACACAATGGCATAGATATGCAATACCTAACACAGGTCTTAAATAAATACACAATAACCGAACACAATGTATTTGATAAACAATACCGAACAGGCGAGTGTGACACAGCTCTGACGCGTACGAGGCAAGCTTAGCATGAATCCTCCTTTCATCAAGAAACTAAAGCCAACGTTAAAAGCCAACATTATGCTGCTGACAATAAGACAGAAAAGGTTGAGGAATGTGGAGTAAAATATTGGGATTACCCGACATAGAGCTGCTGATGGAAGAGTGCTGAGCATCAGACAATAGACAGGCTACAGCTAGGCTGTACATTGTGTCTGCTATTGTTCGGCACACTGTTCATTGTAAATACAAATGTTATTACAGATGGATTTACCATCTTCTCTTGTCCCCGCTGTTGGCACTAGACAAAGCCAGAGGAGAGTGTGACATGTTGAATTAGTGAAACAATATGAGTGTGTTTATAGAGGGAACCGCTTCCTAGTGAGGTCCCTCTCTCACAACATCTCAAACAGCGCCAAAGTCAGTCTGTGTGAGCAGCAACACATTACACAATGCTATGAGCCCTTTCTGGGCTAACAATTCCGTATAGACATTATTTCACTTATAGCTAACACCAGCTAACCCCTAGGCGCTAATACTAGCAGCAAATACTAGCCTGCATTGACGTGAGTTGGGTGGCAGGCTAAAACACACATTTCTAATACCTCAGCTCACCTTATCAATGGAGAAGTGTACAGCGATGAGCTTTATGAGACGCAAACAGGTTCCCCATCATTACATTGAAGTCTAGTGACTTGTGTAGATACACAACATGGCCCTCCGAGCCACTTCATCTCCCCCAAAGACAAGACAGCAATGCATCATCCAATACCAACTACTACAGAGACGCTTTAGGATTATTAAATAATTATCACATGCTTTTAATTGACTTACGCTCCCCTCACTTGTGCCCCTCCCTCACTAGTGCCCCTACCCTCACTAGTGCCCCTACCCTCACTAGTGCCCCTACCCTCACTAGTTCCCCCCTACCCTCACTAGTTCTCCCCTACCCTCCCTAGTGCCCCTACCCTCACTAGTGCCCCCTACCCTGGTTTAATTGGATCTATCAAGGTGTTTCTAAAGGAGGGGACTCTCAGGTTCAAATAATTGTCGTAAAAAACCATTCGAGCGGAGGAAAATGAAAGGGAAGATTCCCCCGGTCTGAGGGAATGCACCATGGTAACCATCTCTCCTGGATCACTGAGCCCCCCCACCAGTGGACCCCCAGCGCTGTGGTCCTTTGTGTACATTTCATCACCAATCTACATTTACATTTAGGGCATTTAGCAGACGACTATATCCAAAGCGTCCATTTGTCAGAAGAAGGTGAAACAATATATCGCTGTTGGAACAGTAAGGATGTTCACAGAACCAAGGGCCAAGCACTAACAATCACTGGGTCGACCCATTCCCCGTACGCAACAATGATAGCTAGGATAAGATGTTACACAACTACCTACTCTAACTAAATACGACATACAATAAGTGAGTACATTAAGTCCCCGGACGTACAGGATACAGTAAGTGCGTACATTAAGTGCCAGGACGTACAACATACAATAAGGGGGAGGCTATGAAGAGACTAGGTGAACTCTGAAGAGGTGAGTCATGAGTCTTTTGCGGAAGCTGGGATCGGCAGGGCGCTCGTTCCACGTTCCTCGTTCTCGTTCCGCTGGAGCCATGACCGCACACCGCTCCAGACAATCAACGGATTGGTTCAGCCCCCTCGGACCCCACATTGAGTGGGTGGGCTGCATGTGTCACATGTCACACACCTCAGACAGTTGACACCAGGTCGATGTTAATCTGAAGACATCCCAGGGGCTTACCTCGGCCCGCCCCTCGGGTATCTGACTATGATCACTTATCTACCAACAACAGGGGGGAAGTTTCTCTCTATTTCGCCCAAAACAAAGACCTGGTTTCCATGCATGTCTTCTCACAGGACAAGGAGAGCTGAGCCCTCTTAGCGCATGCAAACCAGCCGCACCTGCTCATACGTGAGACTAGTGGACGAGATATAGATGGAGAGCTTTACCTGTAGTACTACAGACGGATTCTAGTATGTATGGAGTACGAGAGGACCCTATTCCGAATAAAGGGTCAAACCTGAGGGAGAGTAGATGGTAGGACTAACGTTAGAAGTAGACCGTGAATAGAGTATAGAGTAAGATTATGCACAGCAGTTGTATATAGTTGTCGTTGTTATATAGTAGTTATTATGTATACAGGTGGGTTTCTGCTCCGACCTCCTGCTGATGGGTCGGTTTCCAGAACAACCAGGAGACCGACAGCTGGGCTGACTCGCTTCCTCCCTACCCTCCTCTCTCCCCTCTCCAGCTCGTCCAAGTCATTCTTCCCCATCTCATCAGCTCATCTTTCGTCTCTTCCACTGCCCTTCTCCTCTACCTCCTCTCACCTCTTCGTCCCACTCGCCCTCCTCCTCTCCCTCCTACCACGCTCCTCCTCCACCTCTTCTCCTTACGCTCGTCTCTCCTTCACTCCTCCTCCCTCGGCCTCCTCCTCCTCCCTCCTCCACCTCCTCTCCGTCCCCCCCCCTTCAGGGCCTCCTCCTGTGAGGGGCTGGCAGGTGAAACATCTGGAGGTGGTGTCTGTCTGATGAGGAGTAGGCCACCTGGGTCGCCTCGACACTCTGGGGCTGACTAGCTGTGATCTACGCTACGCTATGACAGCTACGCTCGCTCTAGCTGACACCAGACATAGAGAGATAGAAAAGGAGGGGGAGGTGGGAGCCAAGGAGGGAGAGGGGGGGAGAGAGAGGCTGAGAAAGGGTGAGAAGAGGGCGGAGCGGGAAAGAGAGTTGCAGCCCAGGGGGAGAAGAGAGAGGAAGGTAAGAGAGGAAGGAGAAAGACCAAAAGCAACAACATAACGAGGGTAGCAAATGATAACATTGGATAACATAATCTAAGGTAATGCACTGTGGGAACGAGTAGCAAAATACACACAGTGAGGCAACTTAAAGAAGCTGAAGGGGCTGGAAGCGACAGTCAGACGTGGGTTCCGACTGTCGATTAAGGCAGTGGTGTTCAACCTGTGGGTGGAGAGCCATCGCAGGGTCAGGGCGGGGGACAGCAGGGTCCCTCACTCGCTGAGTCAATGCATGTTTTAAATCCTAAGCAGTCGGCCAAACCATTATGAATATTCACAGGTACAGCGTAAATGGGTCTGACCCAGGGCTCTACAGTGCGCCCATTTCACTCGCATTTGCGAGTGAATATTTCGGCGTGCGAACGAGAAAAACAAAACAGGAGCACGCGTGCGAGTGACTTCTCCACAGCGCACTATACTGTGCGTTCACACCAAACACGAAGGGGCGAAACGATTCCATACAAAGCAGCGATACCATTTGCAGCGCGACACTTTTGCCCGGCACGGGCGAGCGCGTTCACGTGGATTTCAGGTGGATTTGCAGCACTCCACTTTTGCTCGAGTTGAAATATTTAAACTTTGCCGCGACATTCACGTGACGACAGCCAATCAGCGTTCAACAGCGTGGCCACTGAGTGACGTGCGTAACCTAACTGCCAATCGGTTTTCAACCGGCCAACCGTTCCCTACAGTGCAGTCCAGGGTGAACCGCAGCATGGAGGAGAAGTGATTGTGGCCGTTTGCGACTCCCCGAGCTCTATATCGAATAGTATATAATATAACATAATTGTATTGTATAGATCAGGGGTGCCCAACCAGTCGATCGCGGCCTACCAGTAGATCGCCGATAGATCCCAAGTCGATCGCGAGGGGTGAAAAAAATAAATAAATAATAATAATTAAAAAATAATAATAATTGCGCGGGACATATACGTGCGGTAGCGCATGCGCTGTCAACAGTAGTTGAAAGCCGTCAACAGTAGTTACGCAGTCCTAAACGTTGGCATGGCTGAGGGGAAACGAGTTAAGACCTACCATTTTCACCCTGAGTGGGAGGAAGATAATACTGATTATTGTTGAGAAGACGCCGTGTGCAGACGGAATGAAACCCCCACTGAAGTCCGTAGGTCCACGATACAAGAGAGAGCCCTGGTGACCTACACAAAATCTAAATCAGCTCATGATTTAGCTCTGAATCACTAGTTTTAATTCATGTTGCTAATTTATTGTACGTGAATGTATTTGTTGCAGCGAGTCCTGGTACGTCCTGAAACCGCCACTCAGAACCAGCTGCCCGCCAAACTGTGGGTGAGTTAGTCTCTTCTTTTTTTTGTCTCTTTTTCTTTTAACTATTCTGTCCAAATGGAGGAGCAGCACATGTACAACAGATATTCACCTTAAGACAGAAATACTTCCTCATTGCATCACACCACATCGCGTCAGTCTTTACCTGCTGTGTCTGCCCAACCTCGACATACAAGGATGAGAGCGATCGGGCTCTACCCTCTGCTCTACGGGGAATATAACCCCTAACCTTGCAGTCTTAGTGCCTTGCTCTACTCAGTGTCATTGTGCTACACTTCAACATTGTCTCCATGGTAACGGATGGTTGTACCAGGGGCTTGTTGGAGCCCGTGTTAACAACATCCCATAACCAGGAGTCTGCTGTCATGGCAACCAGTATGTCCTGACCACTGGACAATGGACACC
>NC_079430.1:3720751-3723251 GCF_026213295.1 Gadus chalcogrammus | reverse complement strand
GTATCTAAAGGGACATACAGTTGCTAGAGAGACAGACAGGTAGCTAGAGAGGAAGACAGGTAGCTAGAGAGACAGACAGGTATCTACAGAGATAGACAGGTATCTACAGAAATAGACAGGTATCTACAGAGATAGACAGGTAGTTAGAGAGATAGACAGGTAGCTAGAGGGACAGCCTGGTAGCTAGAGAGAAAGACAGTTGCTAGAGAGACAGACAGGTAGCTAGGGAGACAGACAGACAGACAGAGCACAAAAGGAGAATGATAACAAGGTGAATTCTGTGTCTTTGGTTTCCCATTTAGAGGTCTGTTGGAGACATAAATCACGCTCTATGTTATTACAGAAATGACATAAATATTCTTCTACTGGATTATCTTTTTCTCCGTTTTTGTTGTTGTGTCTTTGGCAAACAGCCAAACTCAATCTGCACTCTTCCCATTGTGGTGACTTTTCAATAAGAACTTTATTAGTATTTCTGGATGTTTGTGCTATCATTGTTATTGTTGGCTTGGTCTTAACACCTGGGCCACCGCTAACTACTGTTGCCTAGGAGACCAGCAGCTTTCTGCGGGGACAGCCAATGGCGCATCAGTATCACACCTGGCCTAGCTCCTCCTCGGCAGTCTCCTGCTCCTTGGTTGTCCTCCCTCTCCTCTTCGCACCATTCCTCCACCTCTGCTCCCCTACTTCTGCTCTCACCTCCTCTCGCCTTCTCCCTCCTCCCATGTCTCCCCTCATCACCACCTCCTCCCACCCCATTCGCTGCTCTCTCCTCCTCTCACCTTCTCCTCTCTCCTACTTTTTCTCACCTCCCCCCCTCCTCTCCCCTCCTCCTCTCCTCCTCTCCTCCACTCCCCTCCTCTCCTCTCCCCTCCTCCTCTCTCTTCCTCTCCCCTCCTCTCCCCTCCTCCTCTCCCCTCCTCCTCTCCTCCTCTCCTCCACTCCCCTCCTCTCCCCTCCTCCTCTCTCTTCCTCTCCCCTCCTCTCCCCTCCTCCACTCCCCTCCTCTCCCCTCCTCCTCTCCCCTTCTCTCCTCTCCCCTCCTCCTCTCCCCTCCTCTCCCCTCCTCTCCCCTCCTCCTCTCCCCTCCTCTTCCCTCCTCCTCTCCCCTCCTCCTCTTCCCCCCTCCTCTCCCCTCTTCTCCCCTCCTCTTCCCTCCTCTTCCCTCCTCCTCCCCCCTCCTCCCCCCTCCTCTCCCCTCCTCTCCCCTCTCCTCTCTCCTGCCTTGCATCCTCTCCCAGTCTCCACATTATCCCCCTCTCCTCGTCTGCAGCTTAAGTGAGCGTTGGCTTATTACCATCATGACACATCTCCTTGTTTTTCTTCTGGACTTTAACTTCTCCTCTTCTCCCACATCTCTTCGTTCCCTCCCTCCCTCTCCCTTCCTTCCTCCAAAGCCCTGTTTAGGTATTCCAGACAGAGAGAACCAGCGACCGGGGGACACACGGGGTGTGACCTTGGCTCCGTACCCAGCTGAGCAGAGGGGATCCTGGGGCAGAGGGGAGAGGGGAGAGGGGAGAGGGAGGGACCCCCCATCCAAGGACAGGAAGAGGCAAGACATAAAGAGAGAGAGGGTGAGAGAAAGAGAGGAGGGGGACAAGATATGAGAAAGAGTCAGGGGGAGAGAAAAGAGAGAGAGAAGGAACGGGAAGGAGAGAGAGAGAAGAGTGGGTGGGGCTAAGATGGATGGAGTTTATTTTGCAATAAAAGTTTTTATCG
Organism: Gadus chalcogrammus; assembly: GCF_026213295.1. NCBI lineage: Eukaryota > Metazoa > Chordata > Actinopteri > Gadiformes > Gadidae > Gadus > Gadus chalcogrammus. Next base: position 3,721,532 of record NC_079430.1, on the reverse strand, counting down.
CAGGATTAGAAAAAGAATGACAGAGAGAGACAGAGACCCTGAGAGAGAGAAAGAGCAAAGGAACTAGAGACCGGCAGGAGAGCTTGAGAGAGAGAGAGAGAGAGAGAGAGAGAGAGAGAGAGAGAGAGAGAGAGAGAGAGAGAGAGAGAGAGAGAGAGAGAGAGAGAGAGAGAGAGAGAAACTGAGGAAGGGAGAGAGAGCAATATAGTTAAAGAGAGAGAGCGATAAAGTTAAAGAGAGAGAGCGATCGAGGGAGAGAGAGAGCGATCAAGGTAGAGAGAGAACAAAGGTGGTCGACAGAGAGAGAGCGAGAGAGAGAGAGTGAGGGTGCTGGCGGTAGAGAGGGAGAGCAATGGGACAGGTGTGACCTGTCTCTGTGGGGCAGGGGGTGGCAGGGGGACCCCGTGGCTAACATCCATTAATAAGGTCACCCAGAGGTGACAGGTATGACACCACAGGCTCAGACCGTATTCTGTCATCTGCATTTTCCCCCACGCTCGACCGCAACACACTGAGCACAAGACAGGATGTTCAACTTGAGAGGAGAGAAGAGTACACACACACACACACACACACACACACACACACACACACACACACACACACACACACACACACACACACACACACACACACACCAGACACACACATAACATAACAGAAACACAGTCATACACACCAATAATAGATAATGATTACATCAAGTAATCAGGTCAGGTTTCAACCACACATCACTCAAACCACCCAAGCCCACACTCACCCATTCACACTCACCGAGTCA
>NC_079430.1:3706211-3711211 GCF_026213295.1 Gadus chalcogrammus | reverse complement strand
CATATGGGATCATGCTCCCATGTACCACACACACACACACACACACACACACACACACACACACACACACACACACACACACACACACACACACACACACACACACACACACACACACCCAGACACACATTCACACAAGCACACACAAACACATATACACACAACCAAACACACACACATAGTGCTCAAACACACACACAAACACACACACACACACACACACACACACACACACACACACACACACACACACACACACACACGTAGTACTCCACACAAACAGGTAAAGTACACACACTCACAAAGAAAGAAGTACACACAAAACACACTCGCACACACACACACAAACACACACAGAAACATACACACACGCAGTACCACAGACATACAGCATGTGGGTGAAAGTCTTTCTCTCTGTGGTTATTTCTAAGTGTATAAGTGTGGATGTGTGTGTGTGTCTGTGTGTGTGTGTGAGTGTGTATGTCTGTGTGTGTGTGTGTGTGTGTGTGTGTGTGTGTGTGTGTGTGTGTGTGTGTGTGTGTGTGTGTGTGTGTGTGTGTGTGTGTGCACGCGTGTGTGTGTGTGTGTGTGTGTGTGTGGTGTGTTGTGGTGTGTGTGTGTGTGTGTGTGTGTGGTGTGTGTGTGGTGTGTGTGTGTGTGTGTGTGTGTGTGTGTGTGTGTGTTTAAGTGAGAGCGGGAGAGGTTTTAAGAGGAAGTACAAAGTTGCAGACTCAGCAAACATGGAGAACAAAATACTGCCGGAGTAATGGGCGGAAACACAGACACAAGAGAGGGAGACAAAAAGAGAGTGTGATTTAGTTTATTTTGTCAGACTGTGAGCTGGTTAAATCAATATATTACTGTCTCAATCACTGTCTGACACTGAGCTTGTTTAATCTGTCAGACTGTGTGCAGTAGTTTAGTCTTTCACTGTCTGACAGTGAGCTTGTTTAGTCTTTCAGACTTTGAGGTAGTTTAGTGTCAGACTGTTAGGTAGTTTGGTGTCAGAACGTGAGGTAGTTTAGTGTCAGACTGTGAGGTAGTTTAGTGTCAGAACGTGAGGTAGTTTATTCTGTCACTGTCTGACAGTTAGGTAGTTTAGTCTGTCAAACAATGAGCGAGTTTAGTCTATCAGACTGTGTAGTAGTTTAGTCTGTCAAACTGTGATGTAGTTTAGTCTGTCAAACTGTGAGGTAGTTCTGCCTGTCAAACTGTGAGGTAGTTTAGTCTGTCAAAGTGTGAGGCAGTTTAGTGTGTCAGATTGTGAGGTAGATTAGTGTCACACTGGGACGTGGTTTAGTGTCAGACTCTGAGGTAGTTTAGTCTGTCTGACTGTGAGGCAGTTTAGTGTGTCAGACTGAGGTAGTTCAGTGTGTCAGACTGAGGTAGTTTAGTGTCAGACTGAGGTAGTTCAGTGTGTCAGACTGAGGTAGTTTAGTGTCAGACTGAGGTAGTTTAGTGTGTCAGACTGAGGTAGTTTAGTGTCAGACTGAGGTAGTTCAGTGTGTCAGACTGAGGTAGTTCAGTGTGTCAGACTGAGGTAGTTTAGTGTCAGACTGAGGTAGTTTAGTGTGTCAGACTGAGGTAGTTTAGTGTCAGACTGAGGTAGTTTAGTGTGTCAGACTGAGGTAGTTTAGTCTCTCAGACTGAGGTAGTTTAGTGTGTCAGACTGAGGTAGTTTAGTGTGTCAGACTGAGGTAGTTTAGTGTCAGACTGAGGTAGTTTAGTGTGTCAGACTGAGGTAGTTTAGTCTGTCAGACTGAGGTAGTTTAGTGTGTCAGACTGTGAGGGTGGTAAGTGTCAGACTATGAGGTAGTTTAGTCTGTCAGACTGTGATGTAGTTTAGTGTCAGACTCTGATGTATTTTAGTGTCAGACTGTGAGGTAGTTTAGTGTCAGTCTGTGAGGTAGTTTAGTCTGTCAGACTGTGTAGTTTAGCGTCAGACTGTGATGTAGTTTAGTGTCAGTCTGTGAGGTAGTTTAGTGTCAGACTCTGAGGTAGTTTATTGTCAGACAGTGATGTAGTTTATTCTGTCAGACTGTGAGCAAGTTTAGGTTTGTTTATTAGACATGTTGAATATGCATCCTAATGAGCATGTGGAAGTTCCGTCTCCGAGTTAATCAGCGTCTGTCTTCAGGGATTACATCAAAAGGTCGTTGACATGCAGAACACACGGTCTAATGTGGAACCAAACGAGGATTGTCTGTACTGCCTGTGCTATGGTGTGTATGTTTTGTGGGAGCGTTATGCATAGTGTGGATGGGTGAGGTTGTTTCTGTGTGTGCGTGTGTGAGTGGGGTTGGGGGCGTGGGGAGAATGTGTATGGGTGGTTGTTTTTTCTGTGTGTGTGGAGGGGGGGGGTGTATGAGTGTGTGTGTGTGTGGTGTGGTGTGTGTGTGTGTGTGTGTGTGTGTGTGTGTGTGTGTGTGGTGTGGTGTGTGTGTGTGTGTGTGTGTGTGTGTGTGTGTGTGCGCGCGCGTGTATGTGTGTGTGTGTGTGAGTTTGTGTTGAGCAGATTGCATCCTAATCTCTGGCTGATCCTTTCAGAGCGATAGCTCTACTAAAATATCTCCTGAATCCCATTTAAACTCATCATGACATCATCACAGTAACTGTGGGCTGCTGGCGCGTCAACGCCACATACCCTCATAGAGCCCGGCAGGGAATAGACCCCCAACCCTGGCAGTGTAGGTGCCTTGCTCTACCCTTTTATCTGCACAGGGAAGGTAACCCCTAACCCTGAATTCCCAGACTTAATATTTGAGTGTAATGAATACTCAAAGGCAACAGCTAGATACTTAATGACAGCAACTTAAGATGACCATAAAACTACAAAGTATTGTTACTGGTGGCAACATAATTATGACTGATAGTTTCTAATGCATACTGTCTGAGCACTTTAGTACTTGAATTCTCTCTCTCTCTCTCTCTCTCTCTCTCTCTCTCTCTCTCTCTCTCTCTCTATCTCTCTCTCTCTCTATCTCTCCCTCTCTCTCTCATTCTCTCCCTCTCTATCCGTGCTCTGCTGCTTGCATGCATCATACGCACATCTGGCTGTTCAAAGGCCCCTGTGGTGTGTATTTGTGTGTGTGTGTGTGTGTGGGTGTGTGTGTGTGTGGTGGTGGTGGTGTGTGTGTGTGTGGTGTGTGTGTGTGTGTGTGTGTGTGTGGTGTGTGTGTGTGTGTGTGTGTGTGTGCGTGTGTGTGTTTGTGTGTGTGTGTGTATTAAGGTATTTTCCCAGCAGCTGCCTGCAATCTTTGTGGAGTGCTTTGGTGTCACAAACCCACCCACACACACACATGCACAAATGCACACACACACACACGCGCACTCACACATGTATACACACACACACACACACACACACACACACACACACACACACACACACACACACACACACAAATAGCATTGGTGTTTCTACTGTGGTATGAAGGAGAGGTCAACGGTTAATGAGAACCATACACTCCACTTGTTCTCTTCTCCTCTCGTTCACTTGTTCTCTCCTTCTCCCCTCCTCCTCTCTTCCACTTGTTCTTTCCTTCTCCCCCTCCTCCTCTCTGTCACTGGACTCTTCTTTCCTACTTCTCTCCTCCTCCTCCTCCTCCTCCTTCCTCCTCCTCCTCCTCCTCTCTTACCCTTGTTTCCTCCTCCTCCTCCTCCTCAGCTGATTGTCCCTCCCTCTTCCGATGGTTCTGTCCGTCCCTGTTTCTTCTCCATCTAAACATTGGGAGGCCTCCAGACACAGCCTGTTTATTTAACTCTCATGTTGGTCTGCAGAGCATTCCAATACAGACGACCTCCGCTTAGAGGGGGAAGAATGAACATGTGACGCCTCAAAGAATGTATAAAAGGTGTGCAGTCGCAGAACTGGTCGCCATGAAGGGTTATTAAAAACATACTCACAAAATTTGTTTTAATAGAAGTTTAAATAAAGTTGTGATTTAAGGGTTATCTAAACTCTTTACCTTCTCAAGAGGATAGGAGCGTCTCTGCTTTGTTCCCGCTTTAACAACGTGGAAACTAACACTAATACTGTATATACTGTATAGTGTGGAGCTCCAGTCCCTGCTCTGTGTGTGTAAACCAACACCCCCACAGCCTGACTCCACCCTGCTGAGCGGCACAGAAACCAGACTGAACACCCCTTCATAAAGATTGACACAAATTACAGTCCTCAGACCAGCTGTGTGTATATGTGTGTGTGTGTGTGTGTGTGTGTGTGTGTGTGTGTGTGTGTGTGTGTGTGTGTGTGTGTGTGTGTGTGTGCGTGAGCAGAGCATGTGTGTGTGTGTGTGTGTGTGTGTGTGTGTGTGTGTGTGTGTATGTATGTGCGTATGTGTTTGTGCGTGCATGTGCATGTGTGTGTGTGTGTGTGTCTTTGTGAGCAGCGCATGTGTGTGTGCAGTGTGTGTGTGAATGTATGTTTGTGTGCATGCGTCCGTTTTAGTATGCATTTTAATGTGTGTATATGTGACCTCTGTGATCACTCATCCTTGTGTATGTGTGATATAAATTAAGCCTCCATCACATGAAAGTAAAATCGTCCTATATGTGCGTTTGCGTGTATCTGCATGTGTGTGTGTGTGTGGTGTGTGTGCGTTTGTTGTGCGTGTGTTTGTGTGTGTTTGTGTGTGTGTGCGCGTGTGTGTGTTTTGTGTGTGTGTGTGTTTGTGTGTCTGTTGTGTGTGTGTGCGTGTGTGTGTTGTGTTTGAATAGGGGGACAGGGATGGAGGAGAGAGAATTCATAAGAAGGTAAATTAAAAGGCTTGTAGTCCAGATGGAATCATAAACAAGGTGATTAAACAGAGCTCTGAGAGGTTCCTATTGGCTAGCCCCAAACGAGTTCACCTGCTGATAAATCTGTCCCAGTCTAACAGTTATGGAAGCAAGAACTCATAACTCTCACGTTCAACAGCTAGACCATACAACCTGCTGTAGACTAGACCATACAACCTGCTGTAGACTAGACCATACAACCTGCTGTAGACTAGACCATA
>NC_079430.1:3688711-3691211 GCF_026213295.1 Gadus chalcogrammus | reverse complement strand
AACAACCGCATCACTCTGCTTCATTAGGCAGGCCAAGCCCTGTCCTCCACGGACCAGCGCTACCACCGCTAGTTCAATGCTACCACAGCTAGCTCAATGGGGAGCGTGTCTATGTTCCCCGGGTCCTATGTTCCCCGGATCCTATGTTCCCCTCTTTGTATGAGATGTTCCCCGGTCTGCGTCGGAGAACCCGACGCAGTCTATTCATAATATTGTAATGACCACGGAAGAGGCAACGCTGGTAAACAAACCCCGAGAAGCCCAATCCCTACGAGAGCTCCCCGCGCTACGGCCATCCCGGGTAGCACAGAGCTTTTGGCAGTGATATATTTACAATTACATTATATTATATACTATATAGAGCTCCGGGAGTCGCAAACGGCAACAATCAAATTTCCTCCATGCTTCAGTTCACCCCGGACTGCACTCTGAGTTGGCCGGTTGAACGCTGATTGGCTGTTACGTTACACATGTCACTCATTGGCCACGCTGTTGAACGCTGATTGGCTGTCATCACGCGAATGTCGCGTCAAAGTTGAAATATTTTAAAGATTGATAGATTGCGGGGAACATAGGACCCTTTTCCCAGAAAAGGGTCCTATGTTCCCCGCAACAGTGGGGAGCATAGGACCTTTTTTTTTATTTAAAAGGGTCCTATGATCCCTGAGCGAGGAACATAGGATCTGGGGAACATAGGGATGACCCCGCTCAATGCTATCACAGCTAGCTCAATGCTACCACAGCTAGCTCAATGCCAGCACTGCGTGCGTGCGTGCGTGCGTGCGTGCGTGCGCGTGTGCGTGTATGTGTGTGTGGGTGTTCATGCGTGCGTGCGTTCTACCAAGATGGAAAAGGTTCTGTTTCGGTTTGCGCATCTTATTTTGAAACATTGCAATGTTGCAACAGAGCATTTCACCCAATTGGTTCAGAACACGAAAAGTTGGTTCCCATCTGGAACCTTAATATAGCCTGTCTTCCTTGACCTGAAGTGCGACCCATGACATCATCAGTGGGCGTGTAATCTTCTAGAGATTGGGAGGAGGTGATGGTTACAAGAGGGTACTGCTAATGTTTACCTCCGCTGTGCACGGTGCAAACTCTCCATTGACGCATCCTTGATTCCAGTGGTTCTTCTCAACACTGGTGGACTGGTGGAGAGCAACGCACCAAGGCTTTAAGGATCCTGGCCGGAACCGGTTCAAAGGATCAGAGCTGATTTGGTGGAAAGGGCCAACATTGACACACACACACACACCATTGGCCCTTTTCAGCCGCAGGTTACTGGCTGAACTCAATTCGACTCTATTCACCTTTTGGTTCTCCATCGGGGAAAAGGTTGTGGAAAGTACTTGGTACCTGGAACTTGGTATCCCCTCCGTCGTGGTTCCAAGAGAGCTGAGGAGGTTATACAAAAAGGTTCCATAGGGGCACCGACTGAATTTGGAATAGTTCCTATTCAAGTTTAATCAATAGGGGCCAAATGTTGGAGCTGAAGGCTGAATGCACCGCAGTGGCTGAGAGAGCGTGCTGCAGTACACATCGGAGGGAAGAGAGAGAGAGTAAGTTCAACCCCGCTGGTTCAAGGGGCATGTGTGTTCCAACACCGTCATGGTAACGGAGAGCTGAAAGTGGTCAGGTCTGGTTGTTTATACTTTTCCTAACTGGACGCCAACAACGCCCACTGCAATAGTTAAAGTGGAATGCCAAGCGGACCAGGAGAACACGTCTAACCAGAGAAAAACGCCCGGTCAATCGGAACATTTCTAAACTCAGAGGATGTACCCATTTTGATAGCCCTGCAGCTACCATGGAATATCATTTCATCAACGGGACTGACAGCGGCAGGTAGGAAGGGGGTGTATTTTGTGTTGGTTGTAAAATGTTCTGAACAAATAACAATGGTTAAAAAGAGAAGTTTTGTCCATTTTTTTACAACTGAAATTACAATTTTGTTATTACAAAGTACCGTAAAAAAGTACTTGTACGGGGTCTAATGTCAACGACCCTAGTCACTGTAGCCATTGCACAAAACCGCACAACATACCCAAAGTTTTTTGTTATTTGGCAAGTGGCCGCAGCTGGTTTCATTCACTGGACTACCAGGAAATAAGCAATGACCAAACCACACCAAGTTTTTCTGTCGTTTTTTTTGGGAGGGGACATGGCTATATTTTTATATAAAATGCATGCAAGCTTTAGTAGGTTGCACGTCTGCCTCAGTAAGACGCATGTGTGGTTTAAAGTGTTAGTGAATGCCCTGTTTCAGCTGAACCCCCCCCCCCCCCCCAGGTGCCCAGTGCTCAGTGAGTTTATGCCGGTGTGTACATGCTCCGTCACATGGCCTTGTCCCGCGTCCTTCTTAGCCTGTCCTCCGACCTAAACAACATATTAGCTGTTTGCATAGGTCTTCCAAAACGACCATATGAAAGTTTTAGCCCCCTCTCGACTGTTCCCAGAAACAAATATTTCTCACGTATGTCAAGGATCTTTCTTGCCAAAA